>NW_024583270.1:0-23039 GCF_018398535.1 Haplochromis burtoni | reverse complement strand
ATATATATATATATATATATACACACACACACAAGAGATACACTTCAGAGTAGACCTCAGTTAGCACATTAAATGTTAAAGATCATGACAAGTAAAAGTAAGATAGCGAGTGCGGTTTGTCTGGAAGTGTTGCCAGGAGAAAATCTTTGGGTGATGATTTGGGTTTATTTTGCAGCCAGAGGGCCTGGGAGCCTTGCAGTCATGAAATCTCTATGCTTAAGTATTCTATAATCAAATGTGTAGCCATCTGTCTCACAGCTAAAACTTGGTCAAAATTGGTTTGTGCAACAGGACCTGTTGCAAATCTACAACAGAGAAAGGTGAAAAAGAAATATAACAAAGTGTTGCAATGGCCCAGTTAAATTCCAGACCTCAACCTCATTGAAATATTATTGTGTCTTAAGAGAAGCGATGTATAGATGCCTATAAACCTCAATGAAATCAGGTGTTAGGAAGACTGGGACACAATTCCTCCACAACAGTGTGACAGGCTGATCAAGTCATACTGAAAACAATTACTTTGAGCTGCAAGCGACTGAACCATATTTAGGAAAACAGCATACCTAGTTTTTGTTAAATAAGTAATGACAACGTGGAATATGTTCTGTTCTGTTTTTGCTCATCTGAGGATCTATTTATCCATTTTTAAGACTAAGGACTAAATTGAGTAGGGTGTACTTTTTTAACCCTTATCCATCCATTCGCTTCCGCTTATCCTTTTCAGGGTCGCGGGGGGCGCTTAACCTTACCTGTACTTATTTGTACTTTAAAGTAGCACCAACAAGTTCACCATGTGGCATTTAGCCTTTAAGGCAAATCAGCATGAAAAAATATTCATCTGGTAAACATAAAATAATTTTTATTCAAGATGCATTTAGTACACATGCACTTAATTAATTATATTTAACTATAGTTTTGCTGTACTTAAAACTGTACTTACTGAATATTACTCAGTATAGCTGGCAGTTCAGTGTGACTGGAGACTGTGATATAAAAAAATACGCAGTGAGGTGCAGACAGTTGCATCAGCAGCATCCTTTCACAGGAGGAGCTGTTACAGGACCCGAGGCTGAATTCCCCTGGACTTTAACAGCGAGTCACAGCTTCCTTTTAATATTATCTGTGTTTGTAACTTTCTGTTACACTGTAGCTGTGCCTGCCAAAGTGAAATGGCTTGTGCACAGTCGTGCTTTGCAAACACCCCTGTGCGAAGACTGCAGGTGGAACGTCCCAGTATCTCTGAGTCTCCGTAGTCATTAATATGACAGCCACCAGACACCAGTCACCAGCTGTCCACTTGTCATCTCCCTTACCTCCTTACCTTCGGGTGAGTCAGCCTCCCCTCTCAGCCTGTATCTTTTCATCTCTCGTTCTCTCTTTCTGTGTCTAAGAGCACCGAATATTTTATCATTATCAGCCATACACTGTGACTCGGCACAAAGGCAGTGATCAGTGTAATTTAGCATTGTCACTATAACAATAATCGGTCTCATAATCATCAACAAAAAAAGAAACATCGTCACCATGACTCAGGTCACGATGACAAAAGGATTAAGAATACACTGGCCGATTTGGCTGTTGTGTAATTAAATAAAAATAGGATATACTCATACTTGCAGGAGCATTGCCCCACTGTGACATATGTAGCGTATCCAGATGGGTCAGACAAAGATCCAAACCATGTGCTCGGTATGTTATCAGCTCATGCCCACGTGGCCCTCGCTACATTTCATCTCAATGAATTCAAGCCTCAATATTCTGACATGTTGTTCTCCCACAAAAACGGACAGGTTTGTAAGTATAAGAATTATTTATTTATCCTGGTAGATAGCACTGAATTATTCAGAGTACTGGACTATTTGACAAGTCAGTGTCAACATTTACCAATGTAAAATAGTTTGTTTTTTTTCTTTACTGTCTGACTAGTCTTTGCAAAAAACGGAGTAGATAAAAAATGAATTCTAGCTGAATTTTCTTGGCATTGTTTCTTTTTATCACAGGATCATGGCGAAACTAAAGCATGTACTTTGTGAAATCATTGATGATGATGATGATGGTGACATATTACAAGCAGCAGTGGCTAAAGCTAGCAAGCTAACTAACATGTTACTAGTTAGTCACAGAGCTTTTCGAGCTCATAAATCAAAGTTAAAGTCAGAGTCTGCCATAATCTTACTTCACACTCTTGCACGTTGATGTACTGCCCCTACACTAACAACTGAATAGAAAACATTTGGGCTAAATTTTCTCCAAAGAATATCATCCCAACTCTCTGTGAATGTAGCCATGGCCATTGATCAGTGGTCTTTGATCAGTGGGTTTTGGTCAGTGGTTGTTGATCAATGGTCATGAGAATTTGCATAATTAAGATTAAGGAACTGACCTCTCAGCCCATTGTTCCTTCAGTGGGCTGGTTTCAGTCATTATGCAAATGTACTGTTTATAAGATTGGGGAAACCCGCAGTCAGCTGAGACTGAAGAAGTCACTTGGATGAGTGATGAAACGTTTCTCCCACAAAACGCTACGTCCAGATGAACAGAATCAACTTTTGGAGATCATACTACCTAAGATACATAATGTTAAAGGATGAAGTGCTAAAAATACTATAAATGCTTGAAATTAGCAGTATTATTCAGATGTAATTGTGGAATAGTGATACGAGGTTTAAATATACAGTCCTCATTCAATATAGCACTCTATATTGAACTCTCTTTTCTGTACCTTTCACAGCCATAATTACAACTCGCTATTGATGGAAATGTTATTATAAGTGGAAACTGTTATTTAAAGTGAGGCCAATATGACATGCATGCTATATAAATGGGGACACAGAAACTGGGTTGTAAAGACAGATTTTACCAGAAAATTGGTGAGGGGTCCCATTTTTCTAGTCCTCTTCATAAACAGTGTTGTTCTCAATGCATTACTGTAAATACAATGATATATTTAGATATAATGTTAAAACATATAAGAACATGCACTGAAATCTGTTGTGCTGATTCTAGATGCCACATTGTCTACTGCCTGTCATTCCTTAGTTCTTTTACTTGGAAAAGGTGAAATTAAAATAAACATCACAGCTGATTCTTGTGCTTCAGCACAGCTACCATATGGTTATCTTGCAGTCCAATCTGTGTCCGCCAAATATCCTTAAAATGCCCAGGGAACATTTTTTTCAGTATATACAGAATCATATGAATTTAAAGCTTGACGTAAATCCATCCATGAACATGAGCAGCCCTCTACTGTACATTACACAGTTTTGTTTAATATCAACATGGTGGAAAATAATTGGGCCTAATGTGAAGTTTAGTGCTTCATTAGAGTGATTATCTTTCTTATGTGTACACACGCATCATATTTGCAGTATATATATACAGTGTTTATAGAAACACTTAGTTGTTCATTGAGAAAATCAATTTTGGAAAGCAAAGGCTTTTAGTAATGTGTCGAAAGTGCTATGGAAATAAAGAGTGCTCATTAATTCTACCAGAAACACTCTGTCCCTAATGTGTATGCATAATCAATGAAATCAAATATTTACATTTAAAAACATAGCATAAAAATATTTTGTTTTAAAAACATTTAGTTTTGCTCTTTGAGGGCAGTCGTGAATTGAAAAGCCATCATAAACCAAGAGCCGCATGCTTTCGTGACATGTTATTTTCCCTTTACCTGCAGCATTAAGCAGTTGCAGCAATCAATCAATCAATTCAGCAACTTGTGATATTTTGCATTTTGCTGTTTCATGCTTGAATGTGCATCAAGAAACACCATGGAAACAATCAATCAAGTCTGGCAACACACAGGGCTGCAAATTACCCCACTGCGAAGCACACTGAGTTTGACTGCATCCATATTTTTCATGATCTAAACTGTCAGTTCATTTTAGAGAGACAGCAGCTCCATCCCTCAGCTATTGTGAGCACTGAATCATGCCTTAGGCTTTACAACAAGATATCCAAACAGTGCGAATGAATAAATTATTAAGATATTACTGCAAAGAACATTTTCTTATTTGCCTTCACCACTGAAATCATGGTACTTAAAGGTTTGGGGACGCCAACATTTACAAGCTGCGCACAGTAATCCATCAAATGACTAATTTTCTGGAAAAGCGTCATTGTCAGTGGATGGGAAACTGACTCAACAGAGAGCACAAAAAGTTGATCTGCAGAGTCATTGCAGGCAGCACAGATTGAATTTCTCTTGTTTTGTTCTGTAATTTAATATACCATATTAAAGCAGCACCACATGTACATTTTATTAAGGAATTTCCCCTGGTGTTGTGTTTCATCTGTTTGTGATTTTGAGAGATGGGAATGCTGAATCAGTGCAAAGTCTGGCTCCCTGACAGTGAGAAACGACTGAATCACTGGGCCGTCTCGGTGGCACAATCAAGTGTTGGAAAACACACACTCACACTTACAAACATGCATATAGTTTGTTAATATGCATGCTACTCTTGTAATGAAATTCTTAATTCTTACCTTCTCCAATTCTTATCATTATATATAGTAATTCTTGAATTGCTCTATGTAGCTTTGTTATGAGGCAAATTTTGTCATTGTTTATCTTTTCTAGTCTTTTGGTTTCTGTTTCTGTGTTTCATGGTTGCTGTTCCCTCCTAGTCAAGTCCGTGCCTGTTATGTTTCCTGTTTTACTTTGAAAGTCTGTGTCCTATGTAAATGCATTGAGTTTTGCTTCCCCTGTCTCGTCTTGTCAATTACTCCCAGCTGTGTTCTCCTTCTGTGTCTCATTCCCTCATTATCCCTCTCTGTATTTAAGCCTTGTGTTTGCCTCTGCTAGTTGCTGGTTCATCTGCGTAACGCCCTCTGTCATCCTGTGTGGTTTCTCCTGTATCTTTCTAAGTCTCCCTGCATCTCTGTTTCATGTCTCAAGGTTTCAGGTTTGTTTTTGCTTAGCTTTTCCCAGTTTAGGTTATTGTTAGGTGTTGGTTTTTGTCCACTACATTCCTGTTTGTTTCGCCCTTCATATTAAAAAAGAAGGCTCACTTCGCTCACTTCAGAAGCTGCCTGTATCTTGGGTCCTTTAATAATTCACACACGGCTTGCCCCACAAACTGTGACAAATGCACTTAAACATCTTACGAATTATTCCCCAACACAGCTGCTAAGCTAAAATCCAGTTCACAACTGGATCCAACTCGCAACTGGATTTTAGACTGATAAATGGTAAAAAAAAATATCACCCAGGCATATGTGTTGCATGGACAAAGAGAAGCTGGTCGATTACCTGGTTCATTTGATGTCATCCAGCCAAATTTCAATGTGTGTTAATTTAATGCGATCACAAAAAATGCGGCACGGTGGTTAGCACTGTTGCCTCACAGCAAGAAGGTCCTGAGTTCAATTCCAACATCAGGCCAGGGTCTTTCTGTGTGGAGTTTGCATGTTCTCCCCATGTTTGTGTGGGTTCCCTCCGGGTACTCCGGCTTCCTCCCACCGTCCAAAAGACATGCAGCTTGTGGGGATAGGTTAATTGGATAATCCAAATTGCCACTATGTGTGAATGTGAGTGTGAATGGTTGTCGGTCCCTGTGTGTTGGCCCTGCGACAGACTGGCGCGACCCTGAAAAGGATAAGCGGAAGCGGATGGATGGATGGACAAAAAATGCATCAAAATGGCAATGATTTGATAAGTGGCAGAAAGTACATTAACATGTGTTTGTAGACCTTTGGACTTACTGTTTGGACTACCAGCATATGGTATGGCACTGAATTTTATTTGTTTGTTGTGTGAATCAATAATTATCATCAATACGGAGCTTTTATAGGAGATTAAATGATATATGAGATTAAAATGATGATGTATGTAAAATGTTAAATTCCACAGCTAGTTTTGTCTTCTCCTCATGCCAAACTAAAAAATAACTTAGACAAAAAGGCAAAATAAAAAACTTTATGAGAATCACCTGCTTCCAACTCCTGTGAGTCATAAGTAGCTTCCTCTTTGTTGTTGCAGGATTTCATTTGCTTTGTATATTCATCAATCAAATTCCACTAAAATCTGCACAACTTGTGACTTTGTGGTGACTCAGAGTTTTTTGGGTGTAGCATCAGCAGCAAGGAGCAATGACAGAGCCACTGGAATGACTGTTGAAGTCTGGCACATAGTAAATAAAATAAAAATATGAGACAATATTTAATATACAACATATGGGCTCAGATAAACAGGTCAAACCAAATTTTATATCCTGTGGAAGATTCTCTACTCTCTATTTTGTCACTAAATGCTTGGATTAATACTGAATGATGTTAAAAACTATCTACAAGCAATTTGGTTTGGTTTCACACACTAATGTTGCAAACAATGAGTGCTAGCTTTGCTAGCATTGATAACCGAATGTGTCATCTGCGTATATGTACATAATAATAATAATAATAATAATAATAATAATAATAATAATAATAATAATAATAATAATAATAATAATAATGCATTATATATAAAATATCATAATATTATATATAATTGTGTAATTGTAGTTTTTGTATTCAGCAAACATTTAAGCATTAAATAATGGTCCGTTGGTCGTCTTTTCTCGACATCTGAGTTATAAGAAATTGTTCCAAAAAGTATTGATCTCTAGATTTCAGTTCACTGCTATCTCTTAACTTCAGCATTTCTTAAACATGTTCAACTTTCCACGAAAATAAAAGGTTACCGGTATATTAAAAAATTGTTTCACATAATAAGTAGGTCAAAAAAACTAGAGAAGATATTGTGCGGCTTCCTGTTTACTAATTAGTGACCGAATTATTTGTTAATCAAATGTCATTAGATTAAAATTGTAGTATACATGGAAACAACATCAGCCCATCCATGGTTCAGTTTTTCCAGTCACATCTTAACCAGTTCTGGCCCAGGTCGCTGCTTCAACCCATATTTATTGGCTATAGTTACAGATTCTCTCGTTACCATAATTTTCATTTGTTAAACCAAAAGCATCTACTAGCTGCTCTGTTATTCACAAGGAGTCGCCACAGCTTATGTTAGTTAGCATGTTTTTATGCCACGCGCCCTTTCTGACGCAGCCCTCCCAGAGATTATATCACACAGGGATACATATAAAGTTAGTGCATGAATTTAAATGCTAAACGTCAGCAAACGTTGAGTTAGAAAAACAAATTCGGTGACAACAATAGTCTACACACAGTGGCAGATGTCATTAAAGTAATAACATGAACAACACACAGTCAGGGAAAAAATTATTTGAACCCCATCTGATTTTGTTAGTTTGCCTTCTAACAAAGAAATGGTCAGTCTATTTCAATGGTAGGTTTATATGAACAGTGAGAGACAGAACTGTAATTGAAAAATCCAGTAAAATGCATTTCAAAACAAAAAAATGAAGGTCATACATTTGATATTATTTTATTTTTTTCAACACAACTTATGTTCTGCAGGGCATAGAAATGTTGATAGGAGCAACATCTTAGCGCAAAGAAAAAGAAAGAATCCCCATCCATCATCATGTAGCTTAAAATCAAAACTCCATTCATCACTGCTAAAAGCCAGAAAGTGTGGGGAGTGAGGGAGACGTTAACACAGAGAGAGAAGGAAGACAAAGACGAAACGTTGATTCACAGAAAGAGAAAATTCGAGCAAGTAAAGAAAGAGACAAGGGAGAAGTGGTAGACACAGAGATGAAGAGAAAAGGAGACACAAAGAGCGAGGGGGGAGGTGCGGCAGACTTTAGGCTGAAACCACTGCGGTGTTTAATTGCTGTAAAATAGGCAGTAAGCTTCTTCCCACCTACTCTTAGTGTTGTTAATATGCTGTTAGTCTCTTCTCCTCCTCCTCCTCAACACCAGTCCCCTGACACACACACACAACCTACTTACATCCATCCCTTAATGCACACATGTATGCAGAGACACATTTAGTAGCTGTGACAGCACTTACACCTCTGTTTATGTGTGTATTTATGGAAGGTCAAAGGGTTCATATCCACGTGCGTAGGCTTTTAGCTTTACATAAACAAATATGCACATATATGTGGTTTCTTGGCACGTGTGTGTTTCTGTGTGGCTCTAGCATTAAGCAACTGGGGCTTTGAGAAGCTCTTGACAAGTTTAGTGAGGAGGCTGCTTCCTGGCTGAGAGCAGCCGTTATGCAACGGAACTGCCGCTCCTGTCTGCATCCACCTAAAATCTCCTCCCCACTCTCTGACTTCCACAAAGACACACACATGGATGGATGCACATTCATGCACTTGTATTCAGTTTTTTCATTCCATCTGTCTCCTGTCTCCTCCTCAGGTTGCCTCTCCTACCCTCTCCTCACTCCTGCCCGCTCCCCTGCATGTTAACTGAGTGAGTGGATGCTGAAGGCTTTAATCAAGGCAGCACAATGCACACCGGGCTGTGTTGAAGATCACTTTCCATCAGCAATGCGCCGCTCTCTGTTCATCTGTCGGGCTACTGTTCCCGTTTTTGCTGGTTGAATTTTTTTGCCTTTTTGTCAGAAAGACTCAAATCTTCACACCAATGGTGCAACAGCATTGATAACCTGAAGGGTTGTAAGCTACTGTGGTGATACAGCCATTCATCAGGAAGAAAAATGGGCTCCAAATAATGAAGATATTGAACCATTTATCACCGGCTTACAGTTCTAACATTTCATTAATACATGACGGAAAACATGAAAAGTGCAAATCCTTTGCTGTCCCACCTCTACACACACACACACACACACACACACACACACACACACACACACACACACACACACACACACACACACAAAGATACTTCACTGCATTATCTTTATTTGTAATTTGGGTTGTGCTTTTAAAATAGCACACAAAACTATTTTTAGACAACTTCACTTTCAGGAAGAGCCTACTACAGAGTCAACTGTCATTCATTGTGATTTTCTCACCATGACTTCTCTTTGGGTTTTTTTTCCCTCAACTCTACAACCCCTAACGCAGTCTTCTAAACAATTAGGCATACAGGCTACTTTTTAGTATATACATCAAATAAACAACATAAGAAACAAATAAAAACTAAGCAAAAATAAATAAATAAATGTGCATGATGTGCTCAGGTTCCCAGTGAACAATATAATCAATATGCAAATGAATGACCAATTAAAGGAAAAAAGCAACATGAAGTGTTCTTATTACAGGGAGTCTGTACTGCACAATGTGCTGGGTGAGGACTCAGACATCGGACAGACAACCAGGGATAACGCCATATTAAACTAGTGATAAAAGTATAATAACAGTGATGAAATCTGTGTTGGTGTAAAAATTGTCAGCAAAATAGACAATGAAACCTCAAAATGATGGTGTAAAGCCTAGATTATACTCCTTTGTGGACATGGTCACAAAAATCAGACATTACAGACCTTTGCATTAACCATTTGATGCTAAAATTTACATCACTGGGACCTAAGCAGAAGCTAGTGACTTGTTAAGTATCCCTAGTAGTAAGTAGTGCCTGCGTAAGTGTGCATACTTGCGCAGGGACTATTTAAGTGTGCACACTTAATCCTGCGTGCTTAAGTGTGCACATTCAAGCATATAGGATGTGGACGGGGACCTGAGCTGCATCTATAAACCTGGAGAAAACCCACAAGTACAGAAAAATGTTTACTAGCATAACAAAGCAGTAAGATACATTAGTACAGTGCTTAATCATAACACTCCTTGTGTGTCTGCTGGATAGTTTAACTATTGTCTCTCCCTCAGTCTGCTGTGCAGATGTCCATGTAATTTGCAAGCGATAACCACAGACATCACACTGTTTATATGGTTTTATAATGCAGTGCCTTCGATTATAAAGCCTCACTCAAAATGAATTGCCCATCTGGTTTCATGACAGTTTTTTATTTTGAATTCTGCTTTGTGTAAATGATTCTGTCTTTTCTTTTGTGGCTTAGTTTGTCTACATAATTAAAATAGCACTTGTTCAAATTATTTACACATTACATTTTTAAATGTTTGTATGCAGTTTTGTATTATTAGTTTTGTCTTGTATTGTATGTCAGGAATAAAAAGAAAACTGCACCCGTATTTGTAATTTTACCACAGATTTTCTTCAAAATTGTGCCAATCACAAATTACGCATGAACTGCTGTATAAAACTAACTACACTTTTACATCAATGATCGTCACTTATACCCAGACACCAAACAATTCACTGAAAGAGTCCACAGTGACAAGTAAATCTGTAGTGTTTAACATAGTGGGTTCAGGAATCCCACGGGGAGGTGCTTGTCATTTTGTCCTCTGTTACACAATCAACCAATCAAACAATGCTTGCTTCATGCCATACATGCTAGGGGTGGGCGATATGAATTATCTCAGTTGTTCTCCTGACTGAAGTTTGGCCCGTGTACAGCATCCTGCTATACGATTGCATTTGTCCCTGACCACCAGAATCCCTCACGTTAACTTTTAATGAGTGGGAAAAAAGTTGGCGTTCATCCTCCAGCTTCACTGTGCTAATGTTATGCTAACATAGCTGTGTCGCTAGCAATCACGTAGCACAACATTATATACCAGGTAGTCCAACTTCAGTAACCCTGCAAACACCACTGCTGTTTAGTTTTCTGTCTTCATTTATGTTGGAAGAGGTAAAAAAAATCTCTCAGTCAGAACACGGTATGAAA
The DNA here is from genome assembly GCF_018398535.1 of Haplochromis burtoni. NCBI lineage: Eukaryota > Metazoa > Chordata > Actinopteri > Cichliformes > Cichlidae > Haplochromis > Haplochromis burtoni. The sequence continues at coordinate 12,394 of NW_024583270.1, read as the reverse complement.
TGTTTAGGTGTAAACTAGCGAGCTAACTTCCTGTTAACTTCTAACTCCGTTAAATTTAATAACTTCTGTTTTCATGGATGCATGGATGTTAAACTTAATTGTTACACCCGATAAAGCAGCAACGCTGGTGATTTAATTAAAAGATGAAAGAATATAGACCGTTTTTAATTCTTAGTGTTCATTTGACTTTGGGACCAGAAGTAGATGGAGTTTTGGACCCAGATTACTCCGCGAAGCTCCTCACTACGGCAGCCGTAATGCTCTGACAATCCATCAAGCAGTGCGGCTTACCAAAGTTGTACTAAAACCTTTTTTAACAGATTTCTGCACGGCAAAATTGGTTCGAGGTCAGTAAGCACAACCAGAATTCATACATAAGGCACACTCTTGATTTTTGAGAAAATTAAAGGATTTTAAGTGTGCCTTATAGTGTGTAAAATACATTATACAGAAGAAAAGAATATATCGTGATATATATCGTTACCGCACATGCTTCAAATTATATCGCGATATGAATTTTAGGCCATATCGCCCAGCCCTAATACTGTACATGCCAACCCTCCCGATTTTTCCGGGAGAATCCGGAATTTCAGTGCCCCTCCCAGAAATCTCCCAGAGCCATTCTCCCGAATTTCTCCTGATTTTCCACCCGGACAACAAAAATGAAAAACCATATCCCAGAATTCATTGCGCGGCCCAGCCAATTCCAGTTTGTGTGTACCTCAACTGTGCGTAGGTTGAATGCTGATAGGTTGACATGATGGCCGGAACAGCAATGCCACACCATGTCGAAGTTCACCTGAAAAAGAAGAAAAGCATAAAAGATCAAAAGTACAAAAATAAAAATATCATACAAAGCACAGAGTGGCTACAGTGACACTTTTTGTTTGTTTCAACCTTCAGTTTTTCTTCAGTTCTTTCTATGTTATAACTTTCTTCTTCTACAAAAGCACAAGCAAGAGTAGCCAACACTCTGGTGGAACCAGAGTGTTGGCTACTCTTGCTTGAGACACTGTCTCCATCTAGCAACAGATGCTCACTACAGGTAGACAGGCTGTTCGTAATTCCCTACAGTCTCCCAGCACAGTGCCAGCAGAGAACCATGTTGATCTCATGAGGCATCTAAGGGAGGACAAGTGATGCAACCCAGCTTAACAGTGGTGCTCACCACCAGCCCTAATCCATTTGGTCCCTGTGACTTTGTCCCCCACTATGAAAAGAAATTCAAGGTGGAGGGTTACCATTTTGACAACGTAGAGGAAATCCAGCAACCATTTGAAAGTGATCAAAATGGTACTTCCAGCTGAACAAAGGCATTTTAATAAAGGAAAAGTGGCTAAACCTAAATCTATCCAGAGTCCAGAGCCAGCTACAAGCCAGCAGTGATGGCATGATCAAAGGATCAAAGCAGTTATGGGGAAAATTATGGAGATGAAGGAAAAAGAGAAAAGGGCTGGTTTCCTGTTACCTGGCCAAGTTATTAAAGTACCAAAAAAAATGATGTAAGTAACCGACATTTGTTTTGTTACATAAATATGCTGCACATGTGACTTGGGTGCATAGTGCAGCTTGGGGGAAATTGTTTCATCATTTCATTTATTGTAAAAATAACAATAAATTTGCATTGAAAAAAAAGTTGTCTTTTGTTTTTAAATGCCATCAGTTACAGTTGTTTGTATTGTATTGGCAGGTCACCCTGGAATTGGCCAAGAAAATTGGAAAAATAATAATTAAATTTTTTTTGATCCATATAATCATTTTTCCTCTCCTCTACTGTGGGTTTCAGTTTTTCATGTTTTATTGTATCTTTCACACCGTGAATATTGCGTTTTATGTTTTAGGCAGATAATTAATCAGAGCTTTTTTTCTCTTTCCGTATAACGCTCATTGTCAATTATGAAGTTGAACTAGTGCAATTATTAGTGAATAGAAACTTCAATGTGCTTGCAGTCTTGTGGAATATAATATAACTAATTAAAACAGCTAAAATCCCCAGTGAGGTGACAGCTGTGTATTCACACTGTACTGCACACAAACTTTTGCTGTTCTTTTGAGAGAATATTTGAATTTGTGTTAGTAAAGCAAAAAAAGTTTCTTTAACCAACTGGCGCAGCTGTAATCTGATCTAAAAAGTTCGAACCTGTGTTTTCCATTCACGGTCTGTTCTACATTATCTACGACATAATAACATAAGACTGAATGACAACTTAGAATTCATTTGCTGATGCTGCATGGCGTGTCCTGGGGACAGGGAGTAATTCCTGTGTCATTGTGCCTTTGTGACACTTCATCTTAACCTAAACCATGTGGCCATTTGTTGCACTCATCAGTGTCTAACCTCCAGTCCTCCTCTCCTCTTCTTTGCCCCAACGCCCAATACATCTACTATCTCTCTCTGCTCTGCAGCCTTCACTAACTTTTTTCTCATCTGCTGCTGTAACAAAAACAAGCCTTCCTTCTGAACAGATAGCCATTTCAGAGTTAAGTTCCAGTCTTTAGTGGACCTCTCCAGGGACAAGCCTCTTATTGTGTAACATGCCGTCTGCTGTTACGCAGCTCTGTGTAGGTAGAACGCAGAGGTGCAAACCCCATTCAATGTATGAATGTTTCAAGAGCCCATTAAAAAAATACTCCCGTGTATGTTACCTTTAAAAAAAAAAAAATTGATCACAGAGTTGATGACTTGACACTAGAGAAGTGGAAGAATGAAGGGATAATGTACAATAGTGGTGTGAGCTTGGTGGCATCTGCCCAACAAACAGGAAGTGACATTTTTAAAGATGCACTTCTCTTAAATAATAAATTATTAAATGCATCACAAGGACTGTAACTACATAGATAGTTTTGATTTTACGTGTTTTGAAAATGTTTAAAACTAGACTGTACCAAATTAGACAAGCATATATTAATGTTCTTTTTGAGAGTTATGGTTTCAGAATATGGCAGTGCAATTAGGCCTGGACACAAAACTAGCCTGTAGTACTGTGGAGATGCTGTACTAAAAGGCAGTACCAATAACAAGCTACAAACACAGGCAAAGGATACCAGTAGCCAAGGACCACAAAGGGAGGGGGAATAAAGACACAGACACACGAACACCAAACTTCCTTTTAATACCATATCACCCCATTAGAGCACTTCGCTGTCAGACTGCAGGCCTACTTGTTGTTCCTAGAGTATTTAAAAGTAGAATGGGAGGCAGAGCCTTCAGTTTTCAGGCCCCTCTTCTATGGAACCAGCTTCCAGTTTGGATTCAGGAGACAGACACTATCTCTGTCACTATCTCTACTTCTAAGATTAGGCTTCAAACTTTCCTTTTTGCTAAAGCATATAGTTAGGGCTGGATCAGGCAACCCTGAATCCTCCCTTAGTTATGCTGCAACAGGTGTAGACTGCTGGGGGATACCCATGATGCACTGAGTGTTTCTTCTTCAGTCACCTTCTTCAGTTTCTCATTCATGTGTTTAAACACCCCTCTGCATCAAATCATTACTTATTATTAATCTCTGGCTCTCTTTCACAGCATGGAGGGCGCGACAGGGAGTTTCTCCTTCCCACAGTCGCCAAAGCGATTGCTCATAGGGGTTCATATGATTGTTGTGGTTTTCTCTTTTGTATTATTGTAGTGTCTACCTTACAATATAAAGCACCTTGAGGCCACTGTTGTTATGATTTGGCGCTGTATAAATAAAATCAAATTGACTTGAATTGAAAACTGAGTGCAGTGGTATTTTAACCCAGTTCAGTTTATTATCTATGTGTATCTAAGTGATCTTGATGTGAGCCGACTATAGGTCTGAACTGGTCAAGGGTGAGTCTTTCCAGGGTCTTCATGGCAAGTCAGTACCACAGGTCTGTAATCCTGGAGGCCACTGGGATGTGATGTCTTTGGTACAGGAACGAACTCAAACTCTGCAAACTCAAACTCATTATGAACAGGTTATCAAAGACTCCACAAAGCTCCACAGGCCTGGAGACAGAGGAACTCAACCGGAGTCGTCTTCCCATTTGTTTTTCTCATTCTCATTAAATTCTTCTCATTAAAAGTTAGACTGCCACCTGAGCCAGATGATACTAGTTATACCCATGACCAAGTGAACAAGGAGTCCACCTACAAAACTGCAGCTATGTTATAGCAACGCCAGGCTAGACGATAGCAAAAACGCGAAGCAGGCAAATCAATCAGGCAAACACTCTCAGGTAAGACGACAGCTTTTCAGGAGGACAGATGACCAAAATAGTGGTTGCTATGGGTTATAAAGCCATATACAACCTTGACTGAATTTGATCAAGACTGCAGAAGGTGTCGAATGTGGGCAGCTGACAGGGTGCAGCCATGTTCATCCATTCGTACATTTTCTATTGTCTGTCAGACCAGTTCCTTGGGGCACCTGCCTCAGCAGAGAAGCCCAGACCTCCCTTTCCCCAGCCACCTCAAACTCATCTAGGGGAACACCGGAGCATTCCTAGACCAGCTGAGAAATGTAATCTCTCCAGTGAATCCTGGGTCTGGAACTGGCTCCTTTCAATGTAGAGGAGTCACACAGTCATGTGTCCATTAGTTTTACTAATGGACGTCGAAACGTCAAAATTAGGTAGCAGCAAAAATACTAATTTTTGCTGCTACCTTGTTTTAGTCACTGGAGCCAGTAGTGACTCAACTGGATAAAAGCATGAAGTGCAAAGTTTATAGCTAACATTAATAATCTTGTACAGGTGTACACACATATCTGCCAATTAGTTTTAAGTAACTTAAATGTACAACAACCAAAGCTCGAGAGGAAACATGTTACTAAACACCACACCTTATATTTGTCAGATAATTCTATTAAAAATGCTCCCAAAGGTACTAACAGCACAAACAGTAAACAATGAGCTAATGTCCAACTACATGTCTAGCTTTCCCCAGGTGCAAGATAGTCTTATTTTAATGGAATCAAGCATTCCATTTTTCTTCATCACAGTCAGTTTTTCTAGTCTCTAGTTTTTCTTCTCCATATGTGTTTTAAATGTATGGCTGTTTTTTGGACTTTGCCTTTTTGCTTGCCTTAATTGTTTACTCTAACGATGACTGTGTACCTGTGTGAGAGCTCTGGCTGAATTGAAGGTTTGGATTGTATTGCATTTGGCTCCTCTTCTCTTGTTTGTTACACAAACTGTCTGCTGACGCCAACATAGTTTTTTTTGTACCAGCCTGGAAACATCCTTTTTAATTAAGCACATAAGAATCTGTGAGGATTCACTTGCCTTTGGAGCCAGCCTCGAGTGGACACTAGACGAACTGAAGCTTTTTAATGTAACATGGTCCAACATAGTTTCGCAAAAAAGTCTTTTTGGTTGACTTGAATATCTCCTTCTTACTTATCTGCAGTACCCCTGACAAAATAGATACAACAACAACTTGGTCTGAACCAGTGGAACACAAAAACCATATAGTAATATTGATCATTTTCTTATGTTACTAAGAAGCTACAGTTTCCTTCTAATCTCATCACTAGTGTCTAAAATGCAATCTGATATTCTATCCTGCTTAGTCAAAAGTATGTCAAGCTGATGGAACAATGCTTAATACAAATACTAATTTTCTCCTGCTCTTTTCCCACTCAATATTGGTAAACTAGTTTGATACAAAAGATTGTAATCATCACTATAATGTCTAGGGACAGGCACTGAGCGTGCAGAGCGACTGGCGGGGCTGCTGCTGCAAATGACAAGACTCATTTTAGAAAATAGGCAGCCTGCCATCCGCAGTGAATCCTATAAGCTTATCAGGCTCTCAGAGGTACGGATGAGTCAAATACTTTTTCATCCATAAGAGCTTTGCCTTTGTATATTATAGTGTTGGTGTATTCATGTCTGCATTTGCGCTTATGTGTATCGTTTTATCTCTAATCCTATCACGGGTGTGTGTCCACCTCAAAACAGCTAGATCAAGTTTACACTCTGTAATGACCCCCAGACCAGCACTTCCTCCCCTCTTTAAAGCCCCAGCACTGCTGCCGACATATTGGCCTGTTTCCTGCCGCATGTTATGGTCGCTATAACACCACTTAATGTGATCTAAATGCTGTTAATGACAGGGTGAGTATTCCCAGGGTAGAGACAAAATTTGACACTACAAGCCCTACTCGGATGGAAAAAAGTGCAGAGGAATTGTTTCTGTGTTGGCTCTGAATCAGCTGTCCATGAACAGCATTTATGCACAGCAAGATGTTGAATTCTCGCCAAGCTTTCTATTTGTTCTTTATGATAGTGATGCGTGATGGGCTCGGCCTGACTTTACAGAAGCACATGTGACTCACAAATGCACAAAATGGGCTAGAGCATCGCAGTTCCTCTCGGAAGAGTGGTGCCTGGACCTCAAACAAAGCCCTAACAATGCAATCAAAACATCATTGCTTGCTTCAAAGCCAGCTGGTATCAAATGCCTCATTGCCTCCATGCCTGTAAGTCCTGTCTAAATACGTGCTGCCGAACTTGCTCCGTTTTTTGTTTTGTTTTTTCGTTGGTTTTTTTGCGGCTCTCCTCTTTCTTTCTCACATTCTCACTTATTCACCATTTGCATTTAGTGATCTGAAGGAAGATAAATAGAATATTTGGCTCCTCGCCAAAGCTGTGGTGCTGAGCGAGCTGCGGCAGTACTACTGCCGCTGCCGCCACCACGCCCGTGATTTGTCGCCATTTCACAGCAGCCGGGGTAGCTATTTTGGTGAAATTATGGGGCTATTGATTGCAGAATGAGAGCAGTTTTACTGAGAGCAGCAGAGCAGGACCAGAAGCAGGCTGGGAGAGCAGAGTACTGCCACTTTATTAGCTTATAGGGTGTTAGCTCACTGCCTCCACCTCCTCGTCTGTAGCCTCTTCTTTTCTCTTTTATCTTCTGTTTTGCCTTTTCTTTCATTTTCTTTCTTTTTTACCTGCCATCTTTTCTCCCTCTCATTTGATTTGACCTTACATAAAGTTTCACAGCATATTCTGGCCTTCATTTTCTAAAAGATCTTCTTTGAAAAGCCATTATGATTCATTTGAGCCTGGGGACATCAGCTGTGTCTGTCTCTTTTCTCTCACTGTTGCTTCCCTTTTCTTTGTCTACTGTCTTTTAGTCAAAACACCAAAGCTGCAATTTGTGCATTATTCCAAAATAAATGTTGCCTATTAAACCGAGTCTCTTTGCTTTTTCTCCGCCTTTCTTTTTGTCAGGGAACACAATTTCGCATCACGCCTCAGGGTCAGCTGAATCACAGAGACACAGACTGATGAGAACCCTCACACAGAGCCAAACACTGGAGGTTATTACTCCCATATTTTTTTAGAAAGTGCTCCAACCCAATCACAGTGTGTGGTGTTTTCTGTTAGGGGCTGGAGGACTGCTTAGGGCAGCAGGGAAGCAGTCAGACAGACGTGCTCCGTCAGTGTCAGATGCTGAAACTCAATTGTCTGTATCCTCCCCGATATTGCATAACATGCAGTGAGAGAGCTGGAGCAGCCGCAGTAATTAGCCCATTAACCCTAATGTGTCTAAATCATCTGGACAGGGAAATGGCTTACTGTAGAGCACAAGCAGGCTATTTTGTGGAGTAGCCTCAACCTGAAAACCCATACTATAATAGGGATTAACCACTCTTTGCTCTATGTCAATTCCTGTTCATTATTCCTCTACAATTGCTAGAGAGGATTAATTAGTCAAGCAACTAGTCACTTAATGTGTAAGGACACAATTATTTTTACAAGTTCTGCAAAAATCACAATAAAGAATTATGTCAATGCATCTTTCAGTCTTTTCTGACTTCTATCTACTGCTTTAAAGCCCACTTGTTCATAGATGTATTGTTAGGGATCCTTTTTGGTCACAGATTGAAACTTTGTGTTGTAATTCTGGTGGCATGATCGTGTATTTGGGATCCAGTGACTAGTGTTCATGACTGTAAATGAACATCAACATCAGGCAAGGCAACAAACACTGTTACTGGATTCTCAAAGGTATGCATCTGTACCTTTCAGCATCTGTGTCATGATGCATTGGTTTTAAGCAATAGTGAGACGAGACTTCAGTATTGACTACTGACTGTATTAGCAGAAAAAATCTATTTAAAATGCGACAAATCCAAAGTAGTTTTTGGTTAACAAAACAACAAAACAGCTTTAAACCTTAGCAAAAATCAAACCAATACCTCACTAAAAGAAAATGTAAAAAAAATTGTTGGTTTTTATGATAGGTGAAACTATCCATATGTACCAATTTTTTTAAGCATGCTTTGTAATGCTGTCACAGAGGACAATTTTACATTAATATATTAGGGGACATTAGAGGCACTGCAGATTTTGGCTTTAGCTTCTTTCATTTTTCAACCCTACAGGTTGAAGATTGGATGAGCTTGTCTTTGGATTTGTAATGTCAAACCTTTATTCTCCCTCAAGTTCCTCACCATTCTTAACAACAAACAGTTTTAGATAAGGAAAAAAAATCCTGGGACTGATTTTTGAGGAAGGCCCAAGACCAATACCGCTACTTTAAAATTGCACAGATTTTGAGCCCTCATTGGCTTTCTGTCTCCATTAAACTATTTTTTGGATCTCAGCATTGCAGTTTCAAGAAGATGTTATTGATAGTGACCAAGAAAAATCAAACTCCTGACTGATTGAGCAGCAGACGCAGTTTAACATATTTTGAAGGTAAAACTTCAGCTGTAGTTTACCCACAAATGTATTTTCTCACTCAGATTAACAACTGCATGAACCTTTAAGCCGTTGTCTGAAAAGACCAATGAAGCTATTTCCCTGCAGACAAACAACAAATTGGCAAGCTTTACCCTGAAATAGATGCAATATGAAATCTGATGGAGTTATCTAAGCAAATAAATCCTATTAGCTGAATGATATAATCAACTTTGAATTGCATATTGATCGGCACATCAACAGTGATGTAGGTGCGTCTACTGTAGCAGAAAAAAAGATGATAGTAAAACCTATTTTCCTTTAAGTATTATTGCACTATAATCCCCCCACCCTTCTAATATTACAAGCATGCACACATTTCCCCCCTCTAGTAATGCATCCATTTCCTCTCCCCCTCATCACGCTCCTCTTATTTGGGGTGTGTCCATCCATCTCAGCGTCTGGTCGGGCTTTTGGCGAGTAGTGGGGGGTTTCCCATCGCACTCGGCGGCGGAGCTGACCAGCCAGCACTCTCGCTCATTACCCCCATGCTTCTTCTTCCTGAAAATGCATTTTTAAAGCACCTTAATTGCATTGGGGAGATAACCCTGTGGGCGCAAGACAGGAAGCCTTAGCCATATAGAGCTCTAAGGAGCTGGATGGGTGGAGTGTGTGTATTGCGATAGGGAGGGTGGAGGGCTGATGCTCTTTGCATCAAATCAATGGCCCATCCAGAGGCTAATGCAGCTCTGGGCAACTCCTCAGGAAGCATTAAGACTATTAGTGCAGGCCTGGCAGGAACACGCACACACAAACACACACACTATTTTTCTCTGTCTGTGATGCACACACAGAAATGCATTCACACTATTTAAAGATACAGATGACCTGAAGCAATTTGGATTTTGCTCATATGTTATAGTCACATCTGCTCATGCTAGTTGTTGTGCTGTATGTGTGTGCATGTGTGCGTTTGTGTGTATTTTGTTTGTGTGTATAGTGACATGCAGACAAGGCAGTGAGGCCAAAACTCAGCACACCAGAAAAGCTTTACATCTGCAGGGTCAACACTCACAGCAGGAAGCGGGCTGTAGTTGGATTTGTATAAGTGTGTGTGTTTGTGTGTGTAGCCATCTTGGTTTTGTGTGTGTATTGAATTTGCCTGTATGAGCAGAATTATAAAACCTAGCAAATCGGTGTGCGCTCACAATTGAGTGTTTCTGAGCCTTGCAGTAAACTCAAAATTGAGCACGCATTGATGCCATGTGTGGGGGAATGTGAGTGTGTGCTGAACTTGCTACCAGCCAGCGTTTTAGTGTGTGTGTGTGTGTGTCTGATTTAGATCCTGACTGGATTAACCTCCAAGGGGGACGATGGTTTTTGGGGAGAGCCTCAGTGCAGTTCAGTTTCATTACTTTCCCACACTGCTGGAAAACAAGCTTCACTTTAAAGCTGAAATTATGTAGGCTGACAAAGTTTTGGCAATATTTTTTGATAGTTGCATAATTAATTTTGTCATTTTTTGAGTGGCCACTCAGTCAATTTAATGTTTACTTTTTGGCTTCAAGGAATAATTGTTCAACATTTTCTTACAACATCATTGTCAAAAAAATTCCTCTGACATATAGAGAGCTTGGGAATCGCAATGCATTCTGGGTAGTTGTTGTTTACACAAAGTCAAACAAAGATGTACACCAGCAGGTAATAACATAAAAACAAACACTGAGAAAACTTCCAAGTGACCCTTGACAGTTTCAGCAGAGAACTGCACTGCAATAACATCTTTACATGTTTGACCTTGTAGTTGAAGCTGTACTGTGACCCTCATTCAAACGTTAAGCATTTTACAATATTTACAATTTTGTACTGTCAATAGAAAATTGTATTTAGTAGTCAGTATAATCTTTTAGTGACATAAGTTTGCATATGGTAGAATACTGCATGTAGTTATTTGTATTAGGAAATATTCAACCATGTATACTTAGAGGCATATAATCAATTGTGTGTGATCTTTAACAGGCTGCAAAGGCTTGGTGTGTATTCCACACTTGGTTCACCCCCACATCCTGGGAGCATGAGAGGTCGTACCTTGTTTTATTGTTTTATGGTAGGATTACGTAGCTACGTCTGTTCTAGTCTAAGTGCTTTAACTGCTGGACTTCCTCACCGTGCCATCTAGGGTGGGGGAGACTACCCTCTTTATGACCAAGGATGTACCTTTTGTGCCTTCATGTTATATGACCCTTTGATCAGCAGAACACACACACACACACACACACACACACACACACACACACACACACTGAAGTATAAATAAAGACCGGGGCAGTTTCTTAGTGCGAGTCTCAGTCTGGAGGCTGCCCTTGCTAGCAAGAAGTTCTGTGTGTTTCTCTTCTCTGAGTCTTTACTGAAGAAGTGTTTTAGAATATTTTCCATAACATGTACAATATTTCATTACATCACTTTGAGTTCTAGTACAGAAACAGGTGCAGAAGTCTCTTTACTCTCCATTAACACTTTTCAGTGGTAGCAACTTCTGAGTGTCCGAGGTGTAACGATGGTTGTTGGGGTTGTGTTTGGATGGGTTTGTCCTCCAAGGGCAGCTGTGGCTACAATGTAGCTTGCCATCACCAGTGTGTGAATGGGTGGATGACTGAATGTAGTGTAAAGCACTTTGGGGTCCATAGGGACTAAGTAAAAGAGCTATACAAATACAGGACATTTACCATGATTTGAGTAATTCTGCTAAGACACAACCCATACCAATCACACAACCTCCTTGGTGGAGGTAAGAAAGATCGTAAACCTGGAATAAACGGTCTCAAGATGCAGGGCCTGCTGATATTCTACTATAATTGTGCAAATTTCGTACATTTAAAATTAATTATGCATATCTAAATGATACGCACTCTTGGTGGTGCGGTCACTTGGTGTTCGCTCACTCTGTGGTAGAGTATCACTTCCTGTTCCTGCTCAAACACAGTGGTGTTTCTGAGTAGCTATCTGCTTAGCAATTTAATTAAAAACTTTTAAATACATTCTTTTTTCATAAGATCTTCACGTGCTTCATCCGAAGCACACTTTCTGTGTACTCACTACCTAATTTATAGCCAAAGTACTCACTCACTGTCTCTGTACTGTTTCGCTAGCTTAGCTTAGCTCGTAGCCGACTCGTTAGCACCATGGCTACTTCACCTGTCCCTCCTGCACTTTCTTGCTCATTGTGTCAGATGTTTAGTTACTCCTCAGCTTCCTTTAGCAGTAATGATATCTGTAACAAATGTAGCATATTTGCAGCTCTGGAGGTCAGGATTACTGAATTGGAGACTCGGCTTCGCACCCTTCATTCACCCGTAGCTAGCCAGGCCCCTGTAACTGGTGCAGCCAAAGATAGCGTAGGCCCCGCTAGCTGTTCCCCGGCAGACCCCAAGCAGCTGGGGAAAGAGGGCGGCTGGGTCACAGTGAGGAGGAAGCATAGTCCTAAACAGAAGCCCCAGGTACACCACCAACCCGTTCATGTGTCTAACTGTTTTTCCCCACTCGGCGACAAACCCGCCGGGGGTCAAACTCTGGTAATTGGTGATTCTGTTCTCAGACATGTGAAGCTAGAGACACCAGCAACCATAGTCAATTGTCTTTCGTGGGGCCAGAGCAGGCGACATTGAAGGAAATGCAAAACTGCTGGCTAAGGATAAACGTAAATTCAGTAAAATCATAATTCACGTCGGCAGTAATGACA
>NW_024583269.1:97525-122272 GCF_018398535.1 Haplochromis burtoni | reverse complement strand
GTTTAAGGCCCAGGTGGACGATAGATGATAACAAGTTGGTTTTTGAGTTTGTACTAACAGAGACTTGGAAGAGAGAGAGACATAATACTTAATAATCCACGTTTCACTGTTTTACTCTGTGGTTCAGGTGTGGATACTTCATTTTTCCCAACAGTATTCCAACAGTAACAGTGTTTTTCCAACACTTTATTGTCTGATTTTAGTGAGCCTGTGTAAATTACAGCCTCAGATTCCTGTTCTTAGCCAATGTGAGTGGGACCCAGTGTGGTCTTCTGCTGCTAGACCTTCTTCTCTCAAGGTTTGATGAGCTTTGTGTTCAGAGATGCTCTTCTGTATACCTTGATTGTTATATCTGGTTATTTCAGTAACTTTTCCCTTCCTATTATCTTAAAGCAGTTTATCCAATCCCGCCTGGCATCAGAGAACTGTCACTCGCTGGATTTTTCTGGATATTTTCTGCAGCATTCTCTGTTAACCCTACAGTTAGCCATGTGGGAAAAATTCCAGCAGATAAGCGATTTCTAAAACACTCAGACTCCATGACATGTTCAGAGTCAATAAGTGATGCCATAAGGTTTTGCCCAAGTATCACTTTCTGCAGAGCTCAGGTTGAGACTATTGAACAAATATTTGAAATCTAGATGTTGTCTTCCAAACTGCAAGAGAAACAATCTTAAATGGCAACTACACTTTTAAACAGTGATATATTTAAGAAAGAAAGGAAACGCACACGTAATAGGAACAAGACCTACTCTCTGCTTCTCTTTGGCTTGCAATCCTTTCATCTTTGCAGCCATTGTAAAATACATCCATACCTCTAAATAAAGAGGTTAACATGACTGGGTCTGGCATCTAAATGTGATTACACAAGTGATTTTTTAGCCCATCCAACCACTAATGTGACAGGCCGCCCTTTTCTGCTAGAGTTACATACACCCTCTGTGCCCACACACAGACACATGCACACATCAATTGACACACACACACACACACACACACACACACACACACACACACACACACACAACCCACACACACACACAAACACACACACATGCACACACACACAGACACACCATGCAACACATGTGATGGACAGAGGATGAGAGAGGAGGGATGGATAAAAGGTGGTGGTGGAAGGAGGACTGGCAAGGCAGGAAAGGGTCAGGAACAACTGGGAAGGGAGGAATTTGATTGTTATTGTTTCCTCTGGGTGCTGTGAAAATGTGTGTGTGTGTGTGTGTGTGTGTGTGTGTGTGTGTGTGTGTGTTGTGTGTGTGTTGTGTGTGTGTGTGTGAGAGAGAGGAGTAGTTAGATGAGAGACAGAGAACGAGAGTGAGTGAGTGAGCTGTGTCAAATGCAATGAGAGAAAAGACAATAACAAAGGGAGAGATACAACATTTTGTCACTATTTCACATTGCTCTACATCACAGTTAAATGTTTTCTGCTCCAGCCTTATAGAGAGCAGACATGATTATCAGTGTTTCTTTTCATTTTAAGGTGTATAATAATCCAATATAATATAATTCCTTTTTAAAAATATTGTTTCAGTGTAACATTTTCCATTAAAGTTGTCATGGTAATAGGAAAACTGAAAGCACTGACCAAATTGATATCTACCAAAATGCATATAAGCAGATGGGTCTCCAAGAAAGAATGGATCTAGGCTAATAAACCTTTTTGTGGAAAAAGTAAATCTTGCCTCAGTTTTTGTTCTTAACTCAGCTTCTGGTTTGTTCCTTCCAGGACATATCGAAAAGCAGGAGTTTTTATACACAGAAATGGATTGCTTCCATCAGTTTAACATTTCTACCTTACCTAAAAAAGAAATTACAGAATGAAAGATGAGGAGAAAGTCATTTTAAAAACTTTGGAATGTAAGGGAAACCATAACCTACAGTTTTTACTGCGCTGGGCATTTTTTATTTTGTGCATCATGACATAGATTTTATTGTGCTCAGTTTGTTTATCAGTAAATAGTAATGAAGAGCAGATTATGATGCCAAAAGAGACACAAAGACAACAAAGATGATACAGAAAGTGGTGAAATCTGCTGTGAGAGGAACGACAGAGTAAGAGGCAGACTGAGAGAGCGCAAACTCAATCTTTATCTCTTTCAGTTTGCTGCTGTCTAGGTCTCCTAGACAAATGTGACACTCGGGACTCCCCCTCTTTCCACTCTCCCTTGATGGATAGCGCACACAGGGTGGGGGTGGGGGTGGGGTTTGAGGGCTAACGATTACGGGAATTGTCATTTGCCGATCATTCATCTGCATTTGTAAACCATCAGTGTCAAGAGAACACACACACACACACACCCTCTCCCCCTCGTAGAAACATCTGTGTGTATAGGTGCGCATATGTGTGTCTGGCATTTTCTGTCATCTAATCTCCAAAACTCACATTAAAAACATTAGTGACAGATCGTGTATCACTGGTCTGTGTATTTGTGTGTGCGGACACTCTTCCACTCCCTGTTGATCCTGATGCTTCATGGAAATAAATGTTGTTGCTTTGTTTTTTATCCTTTCTGCTACAATATTAACAAAGAAAGAAGGAATATACCTGTATATGTGAACAAAGAGGATTGCATAATGCTGAGCTAATCATTCTGGTTACTGAAGAAGAAGTGTTATACAGCACTATAGATACTCACCACTGTTTCAAATCTAAGCATTTTATTATAATCTATTTATTATATTAATTTCTTAATAAGAAATTACAAAAATAAAAAGTCAGAAGTTGATGCTTGACATTAAGTAGATCACTTAAGGTTGTAAATGATCTGCTACTTATGCCCAAGCTCTATTTTGAGTTTAGGTCCATAGTTTTATTTTATTCAGTGTACTTCAAATTTATTACATAGTTTTTGAGTTGTAACAGTTTGTCTGCTTAAATCATTCAGTAAAGAGACTGTTTGTTTAAAGAAACCTAGTTCACACAACTTGAAAAATGAAAGTTTTTGCAGCATGCTTAGTGTCCATTTTAAGGTCAGTTTGTAAGTATTTACAGTGGATCCAAACCTGATCCCTGATGTTAAATGTCACCCACCTGCAAAAGCTTACAACCCTGATATTTCTGAAAATGAACCAGACACACTAATCTGTTACTTTATATGACCTGTACTCTCTCTGTCTCAGACTCTGCTCTCTCATGTTAGGTCTTATTAAACTGAAGTAATATTTCTAGTGCAGCCATGATAAGGCATTTATATTTATATTTCATTCTATTTTATTTAAGGAAAGATTCATTCCTTAAATAATTATTATTGTTATTCATTTAAAACTGACCACCTAATTACTTACCATCTGAATAATGAAGCATTTGCTGAAGTCCATTTAGTGCTTACAATTTATCCAAAACCTTAAAATGTAAATAAATTGTATAACGTTTGATGTGATCATTTTCTCATTCGAGAAGCATTTTTAGAACAAAGAGACTTTATGTAAAGGCACAGTCATGTTTACACATGCATTCTCTCTCTCTCTCGCTCTCTCTCTCTCTCTCACACATACACACACACACACACACGCACGCACACAAAGTTTGTAAAAACGGCAAATGACTAAGCAAGATCCATCTGTCCAACATGACTGGTAAACACAAGGCGATATGGCCTTTCAGCACTTGTGGAACTGATGGAGAGAGAGAGTTAAAGACAAGCTTGTCTATAATGTTACATTTTCTTTTGAACACAATAAACATCACTTTTTAAAATTTGCTTAACCAGTTCTTAAAACTAAGAATACTATTAAACTGAACATTATGCCAGTTTATGCCAGCTCTGTAATTCCAAAGGTTGAGATGCTGTTATGTGGTAAGCAACAATGAGAGCTGGAAGAATGAAAAGGAAACTCGTTTGTTTTATATAGATTTTTAAACAAATTTACCATTTTACATACAGTACTGAAAAAATATATAAAAAAAGAAAAAACTAGAAATATGGCTGCCATATTAGTTATATCCAAAAAGACAAACCAGCCTGGAAGGGGCCTGAAAAAAGTTTTCTAAGCCTGATCTTGAAAGTAGAGATAGTGTCTGTCTCCTGAATCCAAACTGGAAGCTGGTTCCACAGAAGAGGGGCCTGAAAACTGAAGGCTCTGCCTCCCATTCTACTTTTAAATACTCTAGGAACAACAAGTAGGCCTGCAGAGCGAGAGCGAAGTGCTCTAATAGGGTGATATGGTACTACAAGGTCATTAAGATAAGATGGGGCCTGATTATTTAAGACCTTGTATGTGAGGAGCAGGATTTTGAATTCTGGATTTAACAGGAAGCCAAAACAGGAGAAATCTGCTCTCTCTTTCTAGTCCCTGTCAGGACTCTTGCTGCAGCATTTTGGATCAGCTGAAGGCTTTTCAGGGAGTTTTTAGGACCTCCTGATAATAATGAATTACAGTCGTCCAGCCTGGAAGTAATAAATGCATCAACTAGTTTTTCAGCATCACTCTGAGACAGGATATTTCTAACTTTAGAGATGTTGCACAAATGGAAGAAAGCAGTCTTACATATTTGTTTAATATGTGCGTTGAAGGACATGTCCTGGTCAAAAATGACTCCAAGGTTCCTCACAGCGTTACTGGAGGCCAAGGTAATGCCATCCAGAGGAAGAATCTGCTTAGATACCATATTTCTAAGCTTTTCAGGGCCGAGTACAATAACCTCAGTTTGATCTGAATTAAGAAGCAGAAAGTTAGCGGCCATCCAGGTCTTTATGTCTTTAAGACATTCCTGCAGTTTAACTCATTGGTGTGTGTTATCTGATTATGAAAGAAAGTAAAAGGAAGAACAATTCACTAGTCTTTTAACATTTATTTTGTCAGTAATATTTTATTTATTCTTTATTTTCAATATTATGTGGAGGGCTTTCTACTTATAAAAGGATAATAAATGAATGTTATTTTGATTTCAAGTTGCCTTCAAATAAAGTGCTTAATTAATAAAAACAAAAGTTGCAATTTGAGTTTTCTGCGTGTAGTAAAATAACCCTGCTACAAATATAAGAAAATCTGTGCAAAGTAAAAGAGTTATGGTCCATCAAAAATCAATAGGTTACAGCACTGGACTATGAATATGTGCCGCGGTTTGGCCATCAGTGGCCTGGGGTATAGAGCATAAAGACAAGCTAATTAAAAGTCAAACCTAATAAAAACACTTTTTGTCATTTTTGCCCTTGACAGGATGATTCACTTTAAGCGTTGGAGCAGAAAAAGTGTAGTAGAGTTGATGTTAAAGAAGAAATAACATTTTAATTTAATGCTGTAAATACATTCCTAAAAAAATAAACATTAAAGCCATTAGTAAAGTATCAAAATGCCGGCGTTATCATTGATAGATATGATAGCGGTACCTTTTAAATGCATTTTTAAAAAATTGAAAAATTACCAAAAAGTCCTGGGAATAGGAGTGGATTGTCTATATAGAGTTAATTTAATCATAACTGTAGTTATTTTCAACAATAAATGTTAAATCCTTCTGAAATTTCAGACTTTTATCAATAAGAATACAACCACTGTCAGGAGGTAAGCAGCAGTTTACGTGCCAGTCTGAAAGGATGTCAGCTGACGCTGTGTAGAGGCGATGGCAGTTTTCAACATTTTGAAGCAGACTTTTATCAAATAGCCAGCTACAAGGGAACATTTTTATTCCCAATCAGAGCAAAATACTGACATTACTTATATATTTTTTAAGAATGAATTTACAACTGATTTATTGGATTCTATTTTTATTTTCTCCAATATCTTCAGCATTTTTTCTTTCCTCTCTTTTTTTAAAGAAATAAAGAAGATGTATCTTTTTTATCTTCTGTATCAAGAAACATAAACCCCACATTCTCCCTGTGGCTGTTTGACCTTTGTGAGAGAAGTCAAACACAGTGCTGCTGAACTTAAAGTCCAGTCACCTAAACAAGTGCTGTTTGGGGATAACTGCAATGTAGAATGAAATTTCAAAGTTAAAAAAAGTTTGCTTTTTAATTGATGATCAAATAAAAGCTAAAAAGAGGTCACAATCGATTTAAGGCAGTTGTTACACCAAAAGTTGTGTTTCACTAATTTATTTATTTCCTATGTAGAGCAGTATTTTGAGAGTTTGGACGTTCCACTCATCATGGCCGTTGGACACTGGTATTTATTTGATCTGAAAGCAGTAACATTCCTGTTTTATCCAGGCTGGGGTTTTAAGGAAGTTTTCCTTTGCTTTGGAATTTTTTTAACGATGAATGAGACACTGAGCCTGATCACCTCCTTTAGATGTTGCTCTGAGGTTTTACTGTCCCAGAGGATGAGCCCATCCTGTCACCTGTGTGAACGTGCAGCACCAAACAACTCAACTCATTTGTTTAATTCAGGAGGGCTTTAGACTGAACCTGACTAGACACTGTGTCATCTGTCTGAAACTAGCTGACCACACACCAGATGAAGGTTGAACCCCATGAACAAACTCAAGAACTTCTCCAGGACACGTTCCTCTGCAGGTGATCCCCTGTCATTCAGCAGCAGCCCCAAAAAAGCTTTTATCACTTTAATGTTTACACTTTGTGTTTCTGCTGTTTCTACTTGTTTTGAAGCTCTATCAATATTCCCATTGATTTGTGATCACCTTATTCACGTTTGTTTTAAACAATGATATAAAGAACTTGTTCATACTTGATCGAATACTATTTATTATTTATTTAAATATAACAAACATCATCATAAAGTATAAAACTTATCTAATAAAAATTAAACCAGCTATATATGAGCTCGTGACGCAAGACTGAACATTTATATCCATGATTATAAAAGACACACTAAGGAGGAAAAAAGCTTTATAATTGATTAATTAAGTATTAACTGATATTAATATTATTTTTTGATTGCATGCAGGTATATGAAGTGCTACCAAATGTATTTGCTTCACATGTTGGAATATATTTTGAACATTAAATATTTATTAAATATACAGGATTTGTTATACAAAGGTATACTTTTGACAAAGCATTTATATATTGCAATATTTTGACTGCTTTGTTAATTGGTGGTATGTCACTTCATTACATTAAATATGAGTTAAATTGATCATATTTTATATGTAAAATTACATAATAAATATAATTAAAATAACAATACCAAAATACCCAAATAGTAAATATCTGTGATTTTACAACTGCTTAATTATATCTGTATATTACAAATACAATTATATAATGTATTTGATTGTGTTATTGGATTATTTTATCATTTTACGCATACAACTGGCTTTTATTTAATATAAAAGAAAAACATGAAAATATAAAAGCTTGCATGTAAACATAAATAATTTTTTTATATATTTATACACAGCAGGAACATTATGTTGTTCACACTACACTTCCAAACAGCCTTAGGATGTAAGCAGTAACAGAAGTTTGAACATTAAAGAGGTGAAACAGCTTTCTCCAACCATTCAGTTTTCAGATAACATAATTACTCAGTCCAAAAATGTAACTTCCACTCTGTTTGTCTCCAGCTCTTAAATCTGCTTTATCGTGACCTAAGTGTGCATGAGTGATGAGGTCAAGTCAAAAGCGTTTTATACAGATGTTAATATTTAAACACGAGTTTCTTATTCCCACCCAAACCATGAATTAAACACCTTCCTTATGAGTCACACCTTGCTCTCCATCATGTCCAATGCAGATACACAGTCTTTTTTTAGGCTCCATCCATCCATCCATCCATCCATCCATCCACCCATCCACCCACCCACCCATCCATCCACCCACCCATCCATGCATCGTATTTTCTTCTCTCTGTCTTTTACATCTCTTTCTGCTTCCCTCACTCCTCCTGTCTCTCCACCCACTCCTTTCTTTTACTTTTCTTTTTTTCTGGTTCAATAATTGATGTGAGACATTCTGTCTCCCTTCAGCCGGCTGGGGAGGTTTAACAGACATGACTCGGCTATAGAGGGCACTTTGTACAAACCCTGATGCATGCGCACACACAAAATCACACTGACACACTCATACACATTTTACTGCAGAGTTCAAGCAAGGGTCAGTTGTGTTGCATTAATGTTGCAGGGGAGAAAGTACTTGATGTAGGAGTGTACTTAGCTTTTATTCAGATCACCATATGCAGACTTCAAATAGGGTAACTACGAACAGGTTTTTGTGTACTTGCATTACTCACTATTTGTAAAGATTTGGCTGTTTGCTCACAAAGAGAACTCCGCTCTTAGTTACAACTTAATCCTTTATGTTTATGGTGAGGGCTTGATTTAAGGTCATGATTAGTGACGGCTGGTCTTCAGCATGTTTTAATCCTGGCATTTTATCCTTACATTGAATTTGGAAATTTCACAAACATCTTCTTTGCCGTTCATGTTCTTGATTGTTGTTCATTTTAAGAGAGTCATTCATGTATTAAATGGGTCAGTGTGACCCTGAAACTTTGTAATTATAAATGTGAAAGGGTGTATTTTAAACCCAACCGTTATATAACAAATAGAGTCTCAGTTTTTAGCAGTGGGACTCCTGGAATTAAAAAATAATAACAGACAGATCAATGAGTTATAAAAAGATATTTATATAGACAGCATATTTGTGTGTCTATATATGTATATATAGAGATCGACAGACCACATGACTTTTGCACATTACAATGTGGCAGCAAAATCAATTACCAGCACCGGTAATCATTAATTCTGCAGTTTTAATCCCTACTTGCATTTTATTTGGTCCAAAAACAGTTATGTACAGAACGACGGAGAGCACGGCAGCTCCGTACAAAGACAGATGTGACGAAAAGGCATAAAAAAAAAGCAGGAGGGAAAAAATCAAAGGAGTGAAAGGGTCAGACCCATACGAGCATACAGAGTGGAGTAAGGACGTTAACGTGCTGCCCGACTTTCATCACGCACATATTTATTATTATATGGTCCTAAGTATGAGTGCATACACTCACAAAATGTTTAGTAACTTCAGACCCCTGCAACAAGCCCAGGTCCAGTTTACTTTGGTGACTTGGACTATTCCATCTCACAGCTGTTGTTTTTTCCTTTATCTCCTGTACAGGCCAACACAATCTGTTTGTCCTTTCAGGTTGTAGTGTTACACAACATTTTCAGATCTAATAGAAATAAAATGAGTGTTTCGTAATTCATTCAATTTGTCTTTATTTATAACTGCCATCATTGTTTCATTCTATTATAGAATCTTATAAGAAAGAGGCAAAATTGTAAAAATCAATTTTCCTTTATTAGCTGCTTCAGTGAAAAACAAATAAACAATGCAAAAAAAAAACCATTGCAAAACAACATATTGGAAAACAGTTATTCATCACTTGATTGCTTCAATACAACACTTGGGCACATATATGCGGGACGTTTCGTGGCTGTTTCGATATCGCTCTCCCTCTTAACCGATCAAATCTGGCTGGGGTAGCAGCTTTAAACTCAGTATGACCCAGGTTGATAGAGGGGCCCAGTCTGGATCGCCTTCCAGCATTTTGTAGGCTGGTTTTCCTACAAAACACAACAAACATTAGCCCGCAAAGCCACAGTGAACAAAGCAGCATAGCGCAACAAACTCAATTCAAATCAATATAAGACTTATTTGTAACCTACATCAACAATATTGTTATGATAAATTACGTAATAACTACAACAGAAGACTTGTGGAAATGCTTGGAGCAGACTCACGTGTGAGCTGGAGTGTTCTGAGACATTATATTTGGTCTTCGAATGGCTGCAATCCAGGCCATCCGTCGGCTCTTTGTTACTTCGGAAACACGGCTTGAACAATTTCTCTTCCACGACGGAATCCGATAAAAACCGATCTCTTTACCCATCGGCTTCCCGTGGCTGTCATGTGACCGGCTATTGCAGTTAGTAATACAACAGCCTCTTGCCATTTTTGTGTTTCTTTTTATCGCTGTGTGACTGTTTTCATGTGAAAGCCTGCGTGCGCTAGTGCCACTTGCAACTCGTAACCACAATCCTTTGCGGTTTTACCCCGGAAATGACGTCACATTTTCCATCTCTCTCTCTCTCTCTCTCTCTATATATATATATATATATATATATAACTTATTTTCTGGTGGTTTGAGCATGTGAACTGTGGATAAACCATTGGTCTGTAACTGTAGATCAGCAAGCTGCAGCTAGCTCAGCTTTCACTGTTCTGAGATCAGTTTTGATGTGAAAGAGTTGTTAGTAACTCCTTTAACATCAGCAAGGAAAACTCTGACAGAGATAGAGAGGGGATGGCACCATGTCCAGTCTAATAAAACAGGCAGGTTGACCAGGACAGGTCCAGCAGTGCTCTCAGACTGGCATCTATGAGAATGTCTCAAAGTAAGATAAGATCAGATCAAAAGAGCCAAACGGGACAGGCAAAAAAAAAAAAAAAAAAAAAAGATAAGATCAGATAAACCTTTATTAGTCCCACACGTGGGAAATCTTTCGGTTACTGCAGAAAGTTAAGAGCAGTAAAAATTAATAGAAAAGAAAATACCCCAAATAGAATAGAATAAGATAAGATAGACTAACATACTATACAAAATAGAGTAAAATACTTTGTTATATTTGGAAATTGCACTTGGTATTATTTTTTTTAATATAAAGTATTTAAAATGAGTTCATTTAATAAATGAAACCGTGGTTCATATAATTTACCTTGTTTGGCAAGTATTTGCTAAAAGAAGAAGTGAAAACTGAGTTTTGCAAAATAATATCAGTTAATATATATTATATAGTGTAAAATAAATGTTTGCATAAATATGCACGGTTAGTGAAATGAATAATCAGAACAAACGTTGATTCAAACACGAATCCAGAACAAATATCATCAAACATCAGAGTCCAGTCTGACTCAGCCTGCAGGAGGACTATGACTCGGAGGATTTATTTTCCAGGTGTACTGATTTGTTGTGTTCTTGGAATTTGACTTTTGTCTTGTCAAATAAGCCAAATTTCATTGACTATGATTTGATTTTTTTAAATCAATAAAAGTGTCAAATATCCAATGGAGATGAATATGTTTAATAGGAACTGTAAACACTATTTCGACCTGTTGCAGGTTGACCTAGTTAGTTGCATATTTTCCTCCACTTGCTTTTTCAGCATTATCAGCTTACATTGTCATGTTTTCGATTTTCCTTTGTGAAAAAAAACCCAAAACATTAGTTTATGAAATTTGCAAATCATTGGATTCTGTTTTTCTGTACATTTGACACAATGTCCCAACATTCTTGTGAATTAAATATAGGAATATGAAGGTTTGTTGCAACTCTGTCAGAGTTAAACTTTCAAAAGAAGATTCTCTGAATCTTACACTTCTGCGTCGTCCTTGAGCTTGCTGTTTGTTATATCAGAAAGATGCATGATGCACAAACAAACCTTTGTCCTGTTTTTCTGTATTTATGACAGTTTTACAACTGTACAATAATCTTTCAGATTGATAAAATGCATTTAAGAAGGCGGCGCAGGAGCATCAGAACAAATAAACATCAGTTTCTACCCAGTAGCTGTCGGGGCTTTGAGTTACACGTAATCAGCTCTAGTTCAGCCTGTGCAGTGCTGTGGATCACATCCTGTGCAATAGTGTTTTATGTAGAATAAGGTTTTCTTTATTATACTGAATGACTGTGTTCTGCCTCTTTTTTATATTATTCTTTTGTAATTATATTTAAACTTTGTCTCTTGACACTGCAGGAAGTGCACTTAATTTATTTGTACTTGTTACAGTGACAATAAAGATATTCTTAGTGTGATACTGAATGGCTAACAAAGAGAAAAACATGGAGAAAAGATGGAATGAATTCTGATTGACCCTCTGAAAATTTACAGCATACAGTCTCTGAATAGTTTCTTTTTTCAATATTTTTCCAGTAGGATTAATCTGATAAAGAATTTAGCTTTTAAAAATCAAGCTTTTCAATGTTGTCAGGTATGTTAGCACACTTCTTTTTATGTGCAGCTTCTGCTTTCAGTTGTTGACCAGCTCAGAGGAGAACAGCTTGTGTGTTTTAGGACTTCTAATTGTTTTTGCTCATATTATCATTATTCTCACTTTATTTAAACTGTAACCATCTTCTTTTTTCTGCTGAGAGAAAAGTGTCACAAGCTTTTCACAAAAGATGATTTTTTTCATGTATTAAAGCAGTTATTTTGGACACAAATGGGAAAACTGCTGATTCTAAGTCATATATGCTTAAATCTGAGGCTTTTCGCAAAAATGTATAAATTTAAAGTGACTCAGTATCTTTATCTTATTAGATATAGACTTTGCTCAGTAGCTACTGCTTCTCTGGATTTAAACACACTGATATGTTTATCTTTGGAAAAGCTGGCTTGAAATCGAAAATTGTAATTTCTGACTGTGAAATGTGTGACCATCAAAAAGCATCGCTGCGTTCTTCATCTCGTTGTGGGACCAGATTTCAAGTCTGATCATATGTGCATCAATGCACGAGCACACTTTAAATCATTTGCAAACAATGCTCAATATATGAAGACTAGTGAGTGAATTCAATTTAAAATAACATACATTCCATATCTACATCAAACCAGCATTAACATGAAAAAAAGATGCAGAGAGAAAAAAACACTGATGATTATATTTATTAGCTAATCTATATTTCACTCTTCCCTTCTCTTTGTCTCTTTCTCTGCTTAATTGAAAGGCCATGGCAGGGGACTCAAGCAGCAAATAGCCGGATCAATACAATGCCTGATGTGTAAATTGATCGTGTTTGTGTGTATGGTGAGCATTGTATTCGTGTGCAAGTGTTTGAGTAATGGAAGGAGCATCTCTCTGCATGTGTGAGCGTTTGTTAGTCAGACTCCCACTTATTGAGGTGTTCAATCAGTCTAATTTATTCTTGCTCAGAGACTGTTGTGTGGTTGCAGGACAATTCATTTTACTCTGCAGGCTCAAATCAAAGCTATTCCCAGCAATCCCACTGCAATAATCTTTGCATATAAAATTAAAAGATGCAAAGTTCATTACACTGTGGGACAAAATGAGATATTCATGAGCTATACATGCCTTGATTAGTTTCCATAATTAAATATATGGTGGACATTACAAATTGAACATAGTAATAACTAAGAAAGAAAATCTCACTGTGTATCCAAATCTGTTTAAATTTTCACATTTTTGTATCAAAAAAGCAAAAAATCCAATTAAAAATTGGTCTCTTTACATATTGTTACAAAGCTAATGTAGATAATTATTGTACTACAGTTAAACAGGAATGAGCTCTTTTTAGTGTTACTGGATGGATGCCCAAATTTATACTGAGAAAACAGAACCGTACATTGTTAGTTTGGCTGCATCATTTTATATATTTTATTTATTGTTTACTCTATTTAATTTGTGTGACCACACACACACACACACGCACACACACACGCACACACACACACACACACACACACTATTATATATTGTACATATATTTATTAGTCTCAGATGTAGCCATTCTTGTATTTTTGCACAACTCTGTTGCTTGTGAAGCTCGCACACAAGAATTTCACTCACATGTGCTGTACCAATGTACCTGCACATGTGATGTGACAATAAAAGTGATTTGATTTGATTTGATTCAGTGTGTTGGTGTATAGAGTTTATTATCAACCCCCCATCCCTAAGAATTATCCTCCAACATCTTCAGTAACATGACAAAGAAAACAACTTTATCAAAAACCTTTAAATTTTATTCCCAAGAAAATAAAAAAAAAGATTTCTACACAATTACTCACTAATTACTGCAAAGAGTTCAAAGAAAACAGTAAATTCTGTGACATACTGTGACTGTGCAGCGATGTATCTGCTCGATCTTCTTTAGGTTTTTGGTTTGTTAACGATAATTAAACCTCTAAGAAAAGCTATTTCCAACGGTAACTGTAATCATGAGATACTCTTACAGTTACCATCAGGCTGAGTGACAAACTTCACTTCCACAATGATCCCCTCTCTCAGTTTGTCAGGAACCATTGATTAGATTCACACAATGAGTACACAAACCAGGAACAAGGCGAGTTAGAGGTTCATGTGTGGCTGCGATGTGACACATGAAGTCTGGTCATGCAGCGATGAGGGAGAATGTTAATGAGTTACTGATAATTCATTACAGTTTTTTTAAATACTGACATTATTTTATAGACGCGCAAAACATCTGTGGTCCAGATGCACATTACAAGTGTAAGACACCTCCTTAAATTATTGTTAAGCACATAAATATAAAAGCACAGAAGGCAACAAGATAAAACTGTAAAACTGTTACTCAAATGTATTGAGTAACCATGACACTGATGTCCCTTCTTTGCATGATATTTGACTTAATAATTAATTAGAATAATTATTTAACATGTAATTATAGTCCAGGCTGTCAGATCAAGCTCCCCTTTTTATCTGGTCTGTTATTGTTTTATTAATGTCAAACTTGTTCAGTTATTACGTGAGACGCAGGTTGTGTCCTCACCCTCTGGGGAGGGGCGTTTTGATGTTTCCATGTTTTTTACACTTCCTTTAGTCAAAAGCCCCTCTTAAAATGCAGCTTTCTTTTTTTAAATTAATGAATAAATTTTTACATTCTTCTTCTCTTAATGATATTGCTCCAGGCAAATGAATTTTCTTTTATAGCCAATTAAGGGTTTGGCAGCATGCCTACTGCTAACAGTGGGCATATGCCCGACAGTTCAGACTGATTCTGATCCACTCACGTGGTTACAGAAAACCAGCCAGCACGATGCATGCATCCAAAGGTAATTTTGCATCAAAACTTATTTTGTGTGCAAAATATGAACATTTCTGTGCACATACTTGTATTTAGTTTTTATAGAAGTGGGATTTGGCAGGTGAAAGAGCCCCATATATATATATATATCTCATGTGACTGCTAGGGAATACAGTTGCTGGACACTGTAGGATGTTACTGTGACAATGTACAGTCACAGGTGAGGGGCCGGGTCTGAGACCACCTGTAAAAAATTCTAATCTTTAAAATGAATTGCTGCGTCTACAGAATATCAGTTTTTGGTCAAAAAGGACTGAAACTGGCACTTCATTTCAATCTGCCACCAGTGGACTGCACAAAACCTGCACCTCAAGCACAACTCTCTGAGCTTTAAACTGGGCCAGATGTAAACTGGGCAAATTAATAACTTATACACTATAAACAAACAGACACACTGAAATTCATTCACTCTATGGAGAGCAGCACAAACTCGTGGTACAAAATAAGAGCACAAATAATGTACTAACAAAATGATACAGTGTAAGCGCAGGTTTTATGCATGTGTGGTTGTTCAGATATATGGAAGCAGGCTGTAGAAGAATCAGTGAACTCCTCTGGTAGAAATAGCTGGTGACGCCATCGGCGTAACTTTGTGCTGAACATGGGGGGGGGGTCAAGATCTCTGTCTAAATAAATAAATCTGGATAAATTCCCAGATGATTAAAGGTGCAACCACTTTGCTGGTAATACCTGAAGCGAGTAGAGGAAATAAACAGCTTATTTATGCAAGACAATTCATAATTTTATTTGGGGAGTTATATTGGTTGGGTCTGATTATTTGGGGGGCATAACCCACCTAACCCCCTGGAAATCATGCCCCTGGGCGACGCTGTGTGCTGCTGAGAACTGAGACTTGTGTGGAGTGAAAGATTTATCCAGACTTGCTTTATTACAAACTATTTCTCTGTGCAGAGGGTTTTATTAGGTGTTGACTGACTATAATACAATGAATTATTTCTTTAAACCGATGGCATTTTGTGCTGTTGACATTAGCTCACATTAAATTTTAAAGTTAAGTGATTTAGCTCACCTTTTGATTGGAAGTGTATGAAGAGGAAAGACTGGGAATGCTGTGCATATTAATGTAACTAATCCTAATTAACATATTGTAACAGGCATTATTCTAACACACTAATAGCTGCTTGTTGACAGATATATCATACAATAACGTCTGTCAATGGAAATAAAAGACAGAAGTGAATGAAATGACTGTTCCTCTGTGTGCGTGCACTGGTGACAAAAGCATGTTTTCATTGTGTGCTAGTCTCTGTGCAGAAATGTGGCTAAAGGTCTGAAACAATGGTCCGCGCTTTGTCCACGTTCAAAAGAGAAAAACACTCCTTCGATCTGATGTTCCATTGCAAAGCAGGAAAGAGCAACAGGACAGAGGCAGCGCTGTGGCACTCTGAACTACCCAGCCATGCCAATTACACACTTGTTCTGATAACATCCCCCCCTCTCATTGCTACTGACAACTATCACACACAGATCATGCACAAATTAAGGTGCTAAATTTAGCCCAATTTGTATGCCAAAAATCTTACGTATGTGGGATTCATTACATTTGTCCTCATTTAGAGAAATAAATGATGCCGCAATATGTTGTCAACCTACCATTTATAATTGTGATGGTGGTTATTTATCCTTGCTAATCTTTCTGAGACTCAGTGCAGTCAGTCGGAGTGGGACTCCTCCCATCAGGGGATTTTTGGTTTCACATAGATGTCATTAACGTGTTTTTCCTCTGGTACGACTGTGACCACGCCACACAGCATAGTGTGCCACTGTAAACTTAACAACAATGCTGCACGCTACACTGGCCTAAGGTGGCCAGTACATATTTTCATGCAACATTTTAATAAAACAAAATTAATAAAATTTGGTTTCTTTTGAAAGCATCGTGTATTCATCCAAGAACTCTAGAATGAATGAGAGTTTAGAGCTTACATCACACTTTCTGAACTTTTGAAAATAATTTCTCCTCTTCCTCTGCTGTCCCGTGTCTCTTAAATCTTTCTCAGCTGCTCATCAGCTTGCAGACACATTACGAAACAGAGGCAGTTTGTTTGGTGGTGCATTTGTATTTGTTGAGCTGTTTGAAACGTTGCATTTGAAATTGCCTGCCACTGTGTTCTCTCCTCTTCTGCAGTGCTAGCTGGATGCTGAGTAGGCTCTACTGCAACCAAGAATTTACATCTGCATCTTGAATGCATCAGAAAAAGGACGGTGAGGCTGGACGCAGCTGTGGGATGTCATTATTTTGTTGTTACTTATTACAAGAAGCCCGACTGCAGCACATAACATATCTTCAGTTTCTTTGTTATTTATATTTTAATCAATAATGAAGAAAAGAAACACCATTAAAAAGACTTTCACACCTGACAAAAACAAGTCTGGTCAACAGTGTAGTTTCAGTTGTCAGTACAAGAGTGTAAGAACAATGGCGTAGTGACAATGCACTCTTGTGACCACGCTCAGCAGCTGATGGGCTGGACAAACAGTCTCTTTGGGATCTTCCATCAAATTTCCAATATTCCTGCATCTAATCCTCCTTCACATTAACAGTGCACTCGCTGAAAAAAATAGAAAAGAAAAGAAAGAAGGAAATTCAGGGGCAGCTGCGAGAGATTTTGCGACTGAAGAGGGAAAGCAAGATCACGTCGCGGGTAAACAGCATTTTTGAAGTATCATTTTCTCCAGGCTGCTTGTCTGTATAGGTCAAAACGGGTTTTTTTTCTAAAACAAATCTAAAATAAATGACATTATTTCAAAATATCACAACTCCCGTTTTCTCAGCACTGCAAACCCTTTGCTCAAGAACTCGAAATCTGCTAAAATGTCTGCATCCTTTATGTGTGAGTGCTTGCTGTGTGTGCGCCATGGGCACGGGGTGGAGGTTTAAAATGGCGCCTGTCTGGAAATAGGTCCATTATGGTTTTAAAGTACTTTAAGTCTACCAAACATTCCTGACACGCCCTCTTTCATTTCTGTTACTTTACAGCACTCTCCCTCTCTCTCTCATATTTCTCAGTGCCTCCATTGTTCTGCTTCTCTTTGCTGTCTTCAAACTTCACTCTGGCCAATTAGTGCTCAGTCTGTTTCATCAGAAGACAATATGTCTGCTCCAAATCCAGAGCGGAGGCCTTAAACACTCTCCAGAGAGAGAGGGAGATCGAGGGATGATGAACACTGAGTGAGAGAGAGAGCACATATGCATTAGGTAGGGAGCATCTTCTGGATACACTCGGGACTTTTTTCTGAGTACCTGAGTTGCCTTTTCGATCAGATTTGCATATATGAACTGACGATGATATGCATCTGGCAACATGTTTGACTGAAAAGCCTAAAAAAAGACTGAAAGGGTTTACAGCACATCATAGACAAACAGCTGTCAAACTCGATGTTATTAAATCTGTTCTGTGTGTAATTTATATGACAACAATCATTTAATCTTAAATGGATCATTGTTTCTGTTTCACGCTTATTTATCAGTGAAAGTCAACTAGTCCCAATATTTGAACTGTATGTAATAAAAGCAGGTTACAAAAGGATGTGTTACATTAAAAAAAACAGGAGTTGCTGACTTCTGCTCAGAAATGATTTCAGAAAGGAGCTAATAAAGGGAAGGCAACACAATAACAAAGCTTCAGCTACACTAAACAAGCCTGCAACACTTTTAAAAGTATGATTATGCAAGCTTCTGTAATCCTATCAGCTCGACTCAGATATTTTTATGACCACTTGTTCTTGTTGTGTTTACATTTGTCATCCAACAGTAAAATAAAATGGATGGGATTAAAAAAAGGTGCATGCAAAGTTTGTTTGCTCACCAAACCTCACCAGTCACATTTAAGTCAGTTGGCAAAAGGTAAGAAACTCACTGCATTTATCAAAAATGAATAACTCTAATGGGGTTCAGCCAAGGTTCGCTAAATAACTTATTAATGGCTAGTAATTTGTTTTATTATTCTTCCCTTTTGACCTCAGCATATAATTTACTAAACTTTGACTTCTTTTCAAGGCTGGATTTAGAGGATAACTCACCGTGGGCCTTGTTTCAGCCTCCACAAATACACAAACTACAACTGCTCAGCTATCTTAGCGGTAACCTGAACATTTCTTACTCCATACTACATCTTTCAAATTAATTTCAACTACTTAATATAAAAGTACTTTTTAAGTATATGTATCTGCAAAATATCGTCTTGTTAATCCTGAAAAAGCATTTGGTATATACCTTGATTTTATTTTTACACCTAGAGGAGAGCGTTTCCACAGTGTCCTTTATTCTGTTTACACATTCTTCACACTCAAGGTCACACAGAGTAAGTGGGGGTGGGGGTGGGGGGGTCCTCAACTTTCTTCTGTTCTTCTCGTCATTGCTCGCTCCCCCTCGGTCTCTTTTTATCCCTCTGGAGAGAAAAAGACAAGTGTCTGCAGCAATTGCCCTCAGTGTGTGTGTTTGCGCAGAGTGATCACCCAACTGCAAATCTGGCGAGACCTTCTTGTTTCCCACTGCTTTTCCTCTTTTTTCCTGTTTCTCTCTTTCGACACGTATCTCAGTTTCCTATTGCTTCCCAACTTTACTTACAGACCCGACTCAGCGGCTTCTATTGTAGCCACTCTGTGAGGTCAGAGAGTGTAAGTGTTGTCAAATGCATGTTAGCCTCACAGGACTTCACTCCTTCCCTTCTTTCTTTCTGTTTTTAAGACATCGAAACCACAGTAACCACGACAACTCCGGGCACAATTACTAGCAGCTCCCCTGTGTGTGTGTGTGTGTGTGTGTGTGTGTGTGTGTGTGTGTGTGTGTGTGTGTGTGTGTGTGTGTATTACTGTGTTTGTCTAAAAAGGGAGAGATTGCAGCGATTATGAGCACAGACCACATGACAGAGATGTGCCCCGGCTTTGTTTACACATAGACAGAGTTCCCTTAATGTGGTCACTGCAGTAACGTTGTTTTGGCCCGAACAAGGTTAGCGGTGTACTAAGCTCACACTGGGACTCGACCAACATGTTTGCCTTGCTGTACATGCAATTAATGGTTTATCCTTAGAAAAAAAGGTCAAACACAAACTTTAAATTTTCCATGTTGAAAAAAAAATCTTTCCTAGGAAGCGTCGTTGCTCAAATTTGTTGCTGATAATTAAAAACAATTCTACCAGGCATTGGTCTGACTTCATAAAAAGCTCATCAGAATATGAGGTTTAGAAAATGCCATATTTACATTTATACCACAACATTCAAATATAGTTGTGTGTTTTAACACACAACTATATTTTGCCCTAAAATAATTCGCATTACTACTGATAATAACAACTTTTCCCACACACTAATAACCTGTCAATCACAAATTGTTGGGTAATGAGCACACCCAAGATAACTCTTCATTTTGTAATTCAACATGACATAAACTCATCAACAAAGTGTTCATAGAGGTTAAGCCAAGAGCCATGGGCCCAAACCTCTGTAGGACTGGGAGTCTTTTTCAAACACACAAGCTGGTGGCTTCCATAAAGAAGGCAGGTTTAAGGTACTTCCACACTGGCTACGTTGTTCTGACCTGGAAGCTACCTGAACCTTTTACTGCATACGGTTTATATTTAGTATGAATATGTTACACCTGCAAAAATGTAGCAATGAGAGTTGCAACTCGATTACCACTAGCAGTAACTAGAATATGCATTTTGGAGAAAATGGGGTGGAATTGTTTGCTACAACTTGACTTGGTCTTCTGCACTTTAAGGCACCACTGGTCTGATGCTAAAAATCCTTGTTGCTGTTGGGTTTTTTTAACTCGTGTTTCTTGAAACTAGCCTCTGGCTTTTTGTTTAAAAGCTTGATTGAACTGGCTAAAAAACCTCAGGGAAGAGAGCACTGAAAACAATTTCAGCTGAAACTCCTCCATTTGTTTGAAGGATTGAATTTGGAAAAATCTGACATTTCAGAGTATTGTGTTACTCTTTTATAAACTAGGCATTTATATTTTAAAAATTCAACACTAATAAGGCCTTTTGATAGCATCCAATTAGTAGCTGGAGGCTACTGGGTTTATTTTGAAAAATGTGAAGCTATAGATAATTGAGCTCAATTTCTTTGACTATTTTGGGTCTTTCCTCTGAAAATCAGACACAATTCTGAGAATCATTTTCATTTTCTAAGACTGCACAGGGCATTGGGCTAATCCAAAGTTTAACATCTTTAACTTCTTTCCAGCTGCTTCCAAAAGCAACAAAAACCTCAGTTCACATTTTTTTCTTTTCTTTTTTTTAAATCTAAATTTTTGTTTGTCTTCCTGACATTAAGAGTATGATCAACACATCAGGATAAGTAACAGGGGAAATAAGTTGCTTTTCTTCTCTTTTCTCCAAAATTCCTGATCAAATTATAATCGTACTCAATGAGGCATTCCTTCACTCAAATGTCCACAGATTAAAAATGATCCATCTACTGGCTTTCAAGGAATGCATTCCTCAAAGCCAATAGGTGTCTCAGGACAGGGGCGTAATTTCCAGGGGAGGTTAGGGGGGTTATGACCCCCCAATAATCAGACCCCACCAATATAACTCCCCCAATAAAATTATGAATTATCTTGCATAAGTAGGCTGTTGATTTTCTTTACTCATTTTAGTTAATACCAGCAAAATAGTTACATGTTTAATCATCTGGGAATTTATCCAGAGTTATATATTTATTTAGACAGAGATCTTGAACTCCCCCCAATGTTCAGCACAAAGTTACGCTGATGTCTCAGGAATGCTGCTGACAAGCGTCACACAGTCACGTGGGTGTTTTGAGTCTGGAATGCTGATTCTTTTCCCTCATTTACCTACTGCACACTTTCTTCACCAGGCGGTGATGAAGAATACCTTCCAACTGTATGTCACACTGGTGTTTATTCTGAATATGAGCCGAATGATCGTAACTTGGTGCGCTTCGCACCCTTTCATTAAAATTCAAAAGCTTCGCAAACTAATACCAGACAGGTCTTTAGATTCCCCTCGCCAAAGATCATATGGATTTGTTTGTTGAAGTATGAGGCGTGAAAATGGTTAAAAATTACAACCAAATTACAAAATTACACTTTCACTTGAAAATAGGAGGCTTTTTATTGGGTTTAGCCCGTGGCATTTGTGCTTCATGGTGAGACATCGAAATTCATCATGCCATTTCCTGTTACCATTTGGTGGCGCTGTCAAATATTACAATCAAAACGTATTCAAGGCTAGCTCCTTATAATACTTAAGATGTTTGGTCTACATTGGACAATGTACGTGTGAATGACAGGAAATTCAAATTTCATGGCGAATGATCAAATTTTACCACGAACACGTCCAACGAAAACTTAGCATCATCCCCTTCTGTAGTTTAGACAGACCAAATATGAAGTTTATTGGATACAATCTTTAAGAGAAATTTGAAAAAGTATAACCACAGGAAATGATCAAAATAGCATCGTAAAATCAACTTTCTGTTGGGTTTGGGTCACATGTCCCTTTGTTGTACATCTTGGCATTTTACATGTGTGCACCAAATGTCACAGCTCATTCTATGTACTAGCAACACTTTTCACTGGTGGCGCTATAAAGTCATTTTGAAATACCCATGTCCAATAAAATACATACATCTTCACCAAAATATTGCAGTATTTAATCAGTTTTTGAGGATATTTAGGCCCCCAAAATGGCAATTCATCATAACTAATAATGATAAACAGAGGAGATACAATGTACAACTGTTAGGGTCACTGTCAGGCCCTAACAAGGAATTTAGCTGACAGTAAAGCGAGATAGTCTGCTGTGCAACAATTGCATACATTTCGCAGCTATTTGTTTAGACACTGAAAATTACATTTAAATTATACTTGTGATCTATAAGCTCAAACTGCATTGTTCACCGTTACATATAAGAACTACTGAGCCACTCAAGCTGTTAGGTGGGTGAAGAGTGGGGAAATATGTTGTGTCTTGCACTTGTGGGTAATATCCAGGTGCTTATTTGACACATGTGAGGACTGGTGTTTTCACCATAGGTTCATATTTTTAAATGGTATTTATTCTAAATACTATACACCATACTATATGTACCTTATGGTATTTTCATGGGTAAATATTAATTTGGCCTTGGAACAAATGAGCAATTAGGAAAGTGTGAAAATTTCATTTATGTGCAAGTCAAACTGAAAGCTAGTCTAGCTGTAAAAATAGCTCATACACAAAAACAGTTCTTAATCACATAACTACTAATTAACAATTAGTAATCATTTAAGCACCATGGTAACGGTAAAAAAAAAAATACCATAAGAATAAATGTGCAAATATCACAATAAAACAGCAATCTCAACTGCTATTCGAGGCGGATGAAGTGTCTCTATAGATAACGTTTTGCTTTTCATGCACGCTCTGCTGTTGTGAGTTTCATCTGAGCAAAACCAGGTTCTTCGTGCTTTGCTCGTGAATTGAAAACCTAAACGACGGCTCTCCAAAGCTGTCAGCTCTTAGTGATGCTTTCAAAACAAGTCTTGCTACAATATTAGCACCTAGGTCTTTAGAAAAATTGGTATCTTAAATTGCAGCTCCTCAGACATTATTTTTAGACAAAAAATGTCTGGTGGTAAAAGCAGGGGGCTGGATTAAAAAGCTACAAAGTACTGAGGACTGAATACAACATAAATGAGGGAGAACAGACGGACAAAAACGGGCAAATAAAAAGAGGAACATTTGTCAGCTATTAAAGGAGAGCCAGACAGAAATTGATAGTAAATTACAGAAAACAGAAGTGTGACCAAAAACTAGAAAAAGAAGCAGCCTTTCAGTTGGTCTGAGAAAGACATAATGTTTAAAGGAGAAAATGAAATGAGAGGGGAAGCTAGGAGGTGGATGGAGGAGACGGATTTGCCTGCTGCAATCTAAGCGGGTGTACTTCAAGGCCTCGGTGGGGGAGCTGAGCTTTGAAAGAGAGACAAAAAAGATGAGAGAGAGAAGAAAGAAAACTGTTCCAGCGTGTAAGGTTGAAAAGAATGAATGAAGGACGGCTCCGAGTAGCATTAGGACAGCAGAGAAGGCAGTTTTATTTATGCATGCTAATGAATATGGCATGTAAGATGCCTGTTGGTGTGGAATCCATTATATACATATGTGTTTATAGCATTTAAAGAAGAGAAAGAGCAGAGCAGTCTGTAAATAAAAGACACAAATGTGCGACACGAAAGCAAGTCCAAGAAACACATCTACGTACATATTACACAAGGCCTGTGGTCAGCTCTGGATGCGGAACATTACCTTTATTTTGTGCCGTTCCTGCTCTTGACTGGAGTTGGCTGATGGTAACAAAATGCATGTAATGTGTTAAATGGGCTAATTATACACCATGACTAAGCATCAGCAGCTGGGTAAAACAGGAGAGTTGGTCCAAACGTGGCTGCAACAATGTTCTCCTTTAAACCCAAGTGTAATGAACATTTTGAACAGATTGTGGAGTGAAGAACTATGATCGAGGGAAGTAAGGACACAAAGATAACGGGAAATAACGAAACACACTGCAAGAAGAAAAACGAAACAAAAATGTAAAAATACACAGACAATCATAGATTAAAGAAAAAAGGTAGAAAAGGACACAGAAACCAAAGAAAAGTTTTACAGCAGCAGTAATATAAAAATGTCTAATTCACTTGGTTTATGTGTGTCTTTGTCTGTCTCTGTCTAAGTGTGTCTGAATCAATGTGGGCACCAAGAGTCCACTAAAAAGGACCTATGTGGAACATAACCAGGCGTGGACGCACAATATTACCGTAGAGTGTCACGCTTATTCCTGCACACACAGATACACATATGTGCTCATGAACAAGTGACAAGCAAACCTTTAATGAGAAGTCATTCTCTTAGTGGCCTGGTCTTTGAGTCACAGCTTCATTTAGAGGTATCTGTCCGTGTGTGTGTGTGTGTGTGTGTGTGTGTGTGTGTGTGTGTGTGTGTGTGTGTG
>NW_024583269.1:62496-97505 GCF_018398535.1 Haplochromis burtoni | reverse complement strand
TGTGTGTGTGTGTGTGTGTGTGAGAGAGAGAGAGAGAGAGAGAGAGCGTATTTTTCCCTGTGTTTCAGAAAAAATAGATTTTTATGGTTTATTCCCACTAGGGAGACATGCTTGTGGCAGCCAGAGCCAATTGGATATGTCTGAAAGATTTCTTTTGGAGAAAAAAAACGGAGTGGGTGGGTGAGGTGGGGGGAGAATATGACATAGGAAAAAGAAAGAATTATCTATAGGCTGGCTAAGAGACACATCTTAACAAAGACAGAGTGTGTGAGAGAGAAAGCACAAGAGAGCAGGGGACGTAGGGAGAGAGTGACAGTAAACCACTCCTGTTATGTGGCAAAATAGGATGACCACGGCACAGGATACACCTTTGTAAGAAGGGCCATCATTATGTAAAAAAAAGAACTGCCAAAGGGCCTCATCCTTTAAAATAATAATAATAACATTAATAGGACCACATTTTAAAATGGTATCAGAAAATTAGAACCGAGCGTTATGAAATTTAAGAAGTAACAAGCCACTTTGTGCTTCTCAGCTTTCAGGATTGTTATAAATGGAACTATTGCTCCAATAGAGTGTTTTCAGGGGAGGTGCTCTGTTTCATTTTATGTCTTTTCTTTAACCATTACATCTACTTGATTAGATTTAGTGAAAAAAAAGATTACGATTTGTATCAAATTAGACAGCACAGTCACCTGTCTGAAAATACTGCACATTTTACACGTACTCACAGTCTCTCAGAGGTTGCCTTTGCAAACACAGATTTGCTGAACAACTGCTGCCATCTTCCCACTTAGGCCAGGCTTACTCAGTCACATGATCTGTTTGGATAATTAGTGAATACAGGATTTCCCTATTTTATAGATGTTATTTAAAAGTATTATTAAGGAAAATCATAAAGCCATCCTCCAGTTGAAAATTGGGTGAAGTGTTTTTAACATATAAATATATAAAGCACATGGTTTCAAGCTGCTACGATTATATCAGTAATCAATCTGATTATTGATAGGCAGAGTGAGAACAAAGGCAGGGGACAAACATGGTTGTTGGAGCATAGGGGCCGATGGTATCATGTTTCTAACACCACTCAGTGTCTTTGCTGACGGACTGTTGCCAATAAATGAGCTCCATCGCTCGAGTCTCTATGTCCTGGATTTTCCCGGGGTGTTTTGAGGTGTTTTGTAGCCAGTAGGATTTTCACCTTGTTTGAGAAATTTCTCCCTGAGCAAACAATTTGATTTTAAACTTTTATGGTTTAAGAAAGATTTTTTTTCTTTGCTGGCTGCAGTATTACACTAGGTGCACTAAGTTTTCTAAATTTAACAAGGGTTAATTAGAATAGGATGATGGAAGACAACCTTTAATAATATCTGTGTCTTCTCTAATGCGTCCACTTTATGACTGTCTTCATGTTTGTGTGTGCTCGCTCCCATTCTTCTCTACCATGCATATCAAGCTCTATAAAAGCTCTGAACACTCCTTGGGAATCTTATTTGTTCAAAATGTGGAAAGAAGTTCAAACTGCCCCAAGATGCTGCAGCAAACCAAGCCGAAGCAATGATGCAATATTTAACAGTCGAGAGAGAGAAACTGGAAGGAGAAATCCTACTTAAAGGTGTTTCAGTTACTGCAGACTGCTTCTCTTTTCATGTTAAACCCTCTCATTTATGTACCGCTGCTTTTCCTAAAGAAACAACAACAATAATAATAATAAATAGATAAAGGTCCCAGACAGGCGTCCAACCCTGATCATTATTCTTGCTGCTTTATTTATTGCCTCGTTTTTTTTTTTCGGCTACAGATACAAGCTAGAAGGAACATGAAAAAAATATCATGTTTGATTATTTTGGTTTTCACGTAACATTGAAACGCATATTGAGAAAGTACATAGTCCAGAAACACAGTGACTATGTCAGTTTTCATCATGTCACCTTGTTCCCAGCTGTCTTCCACCCACCTGTTCCAGGTCGTCATCTCTCTGTTTATATTCTCATTAGCTGTAAACCCCACCCACACAGTGAAAATAACAACAACATCAGCTCCAGGACAGTCACAGCCAGTTTGAAAATGATGACCTTCACCTCTATAAACATGCACGAATGAACAAACACCAGAGTTAGATCATTAGAAGGAGATCTCAGTCTAAAACAAACTTTGTTTTGTTTTAACATTTTACTGTTAATGAACAAACAGTGAAATAATCATAATAATTAATGTTGCTTCTCTGTATGTTTTGTTGCCATTGACATTTACAGTACTTACAATAGTCAGTGGTAAATAATGGTTTGACCTCTAACTTTACTGGACAGATTATAAAGCTGTGTATCGATTACAAAGTTATAGTTAAATATATTGTTAACCCTAACCATAACCATAACCTTATTGTGCTAATTTCATAAAACATAAAAAAAGCTAAATTGTGCTTAATGATTTTTTTTAATGAACAAAAACACATGTTTATAACTTGATTGAAATTGTTATTTTAAAATGTGTTCAAAGTGCATGTTGGAGGCAGCTGATTGGTCAGCATGACTAGCAGAGCACCACTGGGAGCACTGATGGGAATAAATCAGGCCGTGTGTTAAACCAAAGAATCAAAAGCTGAATTAATATTGGGATCAATATTTATGTTTGGTTACCTTCAGTAGCTTCAGTCACTCCTCACAGTTGAACTTTGCATGTTTTCTAACATTGCATGGTCCTCAACCACATTACTGTCCTGGGCTGTGCCTTAAATGTGAGCAGAGACACAGTTTTACTGCTTGGCTTGGACTCTGCCTGTCTGATCTCCT
This sequence comes from Haplochromis burtoni, assembly GCF_018398535.1. NCBI lineage: Eukaryota > Metazoa > Chordata > Actinopteri > Cichliformes > Cichlidae > Haplochromis > Haplochromis burtoni. The sequence continues at coordinate 94,713 of NW_024583269.1, read as the reverse complement.
CTTTGAATTGTGTGAAAAGCTGTAGAGCAAAGAAGCTTTTAGATTCAACGGTTTCCACACTGTTATAAAGGTTCCTTTAAAATACAGTCATTTTCAATGATGGCTTTAAATGACTAAGTAGCGGATAAAGTAAAGTTAAAGAATAGAGACCTTAATTTAAAAAATCAATAAGTTGCAATAAAATGGAAATTATCTGTACTCGTTTTTCCAACATGACTGTAAAACCTTCAAGATCCTAATTTGGGATTAGGCGACACAGGCTGCCCCCACGTTTATCTTAAAATGCTATGTAAATGTGGCTGCTCTCTCACAACTTTTAAAACTTCTTCCAGAGTAAAAAAAAATTCTTTGTGTTTTGTCAACCCTGGCAATTGATAAGACTTTACATTCTTAATTAAAAGGGAAAATACCGGAACAATCTTTGAAATGTTTTCTATTTAAAGCCTGGCAAAATTTTGATTAGCTTGAGTCACTGGCTTCTGATTTTCTAAGGGAGCAATAAATGACATCCCGAGTGCTGGAACTGAGACCTAACTAAGGAGGAAAAAGTGTAGGTTGGTAATAATATTCATTATTTGGAAAGTTTGAAGAGTAAGTATGGCTTTTTTTAATTATGAAAAAGGATTCATTCAGCTGGGCCTTAGACAGGCAGTGTCTGCTATTATGTGTCTGACAGTAAGCTCAAGGTGAGCAATTTAACCAGGGTTTGTGAATTCCTATGCAGACTCTTAATGTAATGTGTGAGCGGTTTAAGAAAAGACATTTCTATTGGCCTGTAAGAAAACTCTTTAACCCCTGTTTTTAAATCGCTTTATTTATTAAAACTGGTTACAATTTATAATTTAATTTGTAACAACTTTTTATAAAACAAAATACAAATGTTACAGAAGTATCATACTGCTTTAAAATAATTCCATCTCATATCAGCATGGGCCTTCTGCTCAAACATCTAAAATTTTTATAAAAGTTTTATGGCACAGAGATTGAACAAATACAGTGATGGCTGTGAAAGTTTAAGACCAAATACCAGGCAGCACTGTGATGTGGTGGTTAGCACTGTTGTCTCACAGAAAGGTCCTGACTTTGACTGCACCATCTGGCCAGGGCCTGTCTATGTGTCGTTTGCTTCTGTGGGAGGAAGCACCCAGAGAGAGCTCACACAAAGATGTACAATTAGTGGTTTATTGGTGATTCTAAGTTGTCCATAGATGTGAGCGTGGCTGTATTAGCCCCGTGTCAGATTTGCCGACTTTTCCAGAGTGTAGCTCCCCTAAATAAATAAATGGAAGAGAATGGATCGATGGGTATATCAAATACTTTCAAGAGATATATATTTTTTGAAAAAGGTCGGTTGACCCACATTTAGACTTTCACACGTGAAAGGCTGAGGTCATGTTTGAATGTGAATATTTCAAAAACTATTAAAAATAAAAGCCTTAAATTTTCACGATTTTGACTTAACATCAAAATGAATCAGATGTGCAATTTGTGATATATTTATTGTCAAGTATTGGAACATAAAAAATATAGAAAGCATATCTAGTCTGGTGTGTTTCCTCTATCCGTATAAGTTCTATGCGCATTGTTAAATATCCAGTTTTTGAAGACCTATTTTATTCAGTTCAGTTTAATTTTCAGTTCAGGGTTCAAATAAGAACAACAGTTACTTTAAGGTGCTTTATATTGTAAGGTAAACCCTTACAACAACACCAACAACCATGTTGAAACCTACTGAAATGAAGCAGTCTTGGCAGTCAGGTAGTATTTAAAATATACTAAGAGGTGTTAAAATGTAACAATGTAGTATTTTCATATATATTACAATTCTTGCAGCATTCATTCAGACAGCCAAGCACTGCCTCCCTGATCCTTGCTTGTCTGTAGCAGTTGGGGTTAGTTAGGGATTATGACTTGAAAGTGGGTGATTGGACCATTTTCCAAAAAATAAATAAATAAATAATAATAATATTAACTACAATCATGAAAGGTATTTGACATATGAAGCTAAAATTCCACAGCAATCATTCAATGTGTCCAAACTTTGGAACATAACATTGTTTGATAAATAAGAATTTGCAGAAAGCAGAAATAATATAGTTTGAGACAAAATGTCTCTAGATTGAAATCCATTAGACCCAAGTCTATATTCTTGTTATTAAATTCCTGTCAAAGGTATCATAGGTATCATTTAGAATCTTAAACTAGTATCAGACTGTCTCCTGTTTGCACAGCTAGTGCTATACAAGGTGACCCCGAGGCGTCAAGTCTCCTGTGATCAGGGTGGTTGGCATTTCTTGTAGCCAATGAATTTAACTTGCCCACAAATATCTATAGCTGGACTTTGTGAAATGCTGAGGGGAGATGCTGATTATATTAATGAGGGTTTTTTTTTTCATCCACGTGAAATATTCATAACAATGAGAGGTTTACAAAAAGTGGGATGTTTTTTTATCACGATAATGTTCAAAATTTTGTTTTCCTCAATATTTGTCATTTGCTGATTTAATAAGGAATAATTGCGTAAAGGCTGCTGAATCACAGCAAAAGAGAAAGAAAGGGAGAATATGGAGTAATAAGCATGCAGAGGAGGAAGGCGAGCGATTGTTGGGAGACTGTTGTGAGTGGAAAGAGCACGAGGGACAGAATGTGTGTGCATCCATTTCTAATGGATGTTTCTGCTTTGTGTGTGGGTGAATATGTGTTTGTCTAAGGTTTTATGTTGCCGTTTTAGAAGCCCACTAATCCTGTTATGCAACAAATGGTTCATGTGTGTTTGGGGGTGGTGGGGAGGGGTATCTTAGTCCCATCTAGCTTCATCTAATTCTTATTCACCCATCTACCTCACCCTGTTGTGTTAAAAAAAAAGTGAGACATTCAATAACACACAAGGGTCACAAACATTGTGCACTGGTAGTGATTATAGTGGTGGAAAAACAAAGGACATGATGGGTGGCATGGGGTAACGGTTTTTAAACTCACTTGATCAATGCATCTGCCCATTACCTTTTCTTTGACTTGTTCCACCTTTCTCCTTAGTGCTTTTTCCTCGACTTTCACTCATCTTTCCTCAGTGTTTTGGGACTGCTCATTAGGTAGGGTTTGCTGGTTATGAACCATGATGTCTAATTGGGATTGTCAGAAAGACAGAGACAGCAGGGGACATAGTGCTTCGGCATTTGCAAGTGCAATAAGTCAACTATGAGGAGAAGAGATGGAAACAGAAACACCTCAAGACTTAGAATAAATATCAAGTCAAGTTTTTGCTGAAAATAATCGAATTAATTTTTGAATTAATTGAAATGATGCTTATCTATCTATGCACACAAAAGGAGATTTGCATTCACATAAAGAAAAAAAGCTCAAATTGCCATTTGTCTTTAATACAGTTGTTACCATAACTGCTGTTATATACCATCGTTATTTATCTGCATCTTATCTCTTAAAGAAATAAAGGGTAATTTTTTCCTGAAATTGTATCTTTAAGAAAATAAAAAAACGTATAAATAGAAAACATAAAAATACAATTTCTCACAGTTAATGTTTTATCATCTGTACTTTAAGTTCTATACGTGATTTCTTTGTTAGGCAGAATTCTTTGACTTATCTTAATCTAAATAAGCTGCATACAGACACTAAAGACCTTTCTAATAAAAATCCTCTGTACTTTGTGTGTGTGTGTGTGTGTGAGGGAGTCTTTTTGTCATCCATGACCCTTTTTAGATTGCATAGCTTCATTACAGCCATTAGTGTATTAACAAACAAAATCCTCTCAGCGCGCACATTAAAAACATCTCATTCCCACCTTGACGCACAGTCAAGGCCATAAAACAATATGTTACAACCCTGACTAATTACCAATGTGAAAACTTTCATAATTGAATAGCACCCCTTAACCAATCCTGCTTGGCCAACGTGTATTAAATGAGGGTGTTCTCAATTTGAGTATGCCAAAGACAACAAATGAGATCGTTTGCATGGAAGATTAGTCCAAAGTCAGGTAATAAGTGAATCAAAACCACTTTCTTGTTTAGCTGTTGCTAAATAAGACTCTTTAGCATTTGGAGACTCTGAAGTGAGCGTCACAAAATTTTATTGAACTCCAGTTCCGAGCAAATAAAGACATGAACAACCGTATGGTCCAGGAAGTGCATATAGATCAAAATGTATGGAGTAAACTTTTAACACATTGTCCAATGTTGTGTTTAACACATTATGTCTGATTTGATTGTACCAAGGCATGGACATCACATATCATATATTGTGTTGAATTACTGTTGCTGGCATCCTGGCATTTCATAACAGCAGAACTACAAACTCCATAGTCAGAGAGAAAGAATATTCCTTCTCCTCAAGATATGTGACAACGGTCAGAAAGGTCCTGAAAGAAATACATAGTGAACATTTAATTTGAAGGTCCTCAGCACTACATAACTAAAAATCAGCAAACCAAGGTCAGTACTTAAAGAAACCGAAAATCCCAAAACTTTGAACTGATTCTTAGTTATTAAAAAAAGATAATAAATGGAAAAAAAAAAGCATTTTGTTGGTAGAAAAAGTAACTAAATACTGGGATGATTTTCTTATTGCTGAAAATCCTCTCCTAAAGAAAGTCTGATATAAAATATAAAATTAAATAAAAGCTAAAAATCCTTTAAAATTAGAAAGAAATGTGACTCTAAGTTCATATTTCTTTGAGGAGCTAAACATTTTTGTTTTTCATATATTTTTGAGCTTTTCTCTTTTACTTTTCTCGAAAGTCACAATATTTTAGTTAATTTTTTAACAAAAAACAAACAAACAAAAAGCCAACAACAACAACACTGGACCCTTGCTCCAAATCCAAACTGTTAAAAATGGAGCTGGTCAGCACTATTCTGGTAGCTCCTTCTTGTAGCTCTATAAGAAGTTTGGTCTCAAAAACGAATGAGTTGTTCCACTCGCCTACAGATTTGCTGACCCTGAGAAAGAGCTTAATGCTTTCAATAGATGGATAACGCACAAACAGTTGAGCTATGGGGGTGCCCGTGACTATTAGTTTAAATGATGTCAAATGGTGCTCATCAGCCTACTTTGTTTTATTGAGTGTTTCTTATCTTTAAACAGTCAAGCTAAATGTCACCTAATTGAGAGAATAAATGTCAATGAAAGACATACAGACACAAATAAAGTAAAAGAAACTGTGACATTCAGTTGACATTTACTATGGATTCATTCAATGAACTGCAATTTTGCAACAACAGTCACCAGTGATACAAATCAATTTGATATTTGTCACTTGTGGGAAAGTCTCTTTTTTTATAGCATTTTATTGATTATGTAATCACTCTTAATGACAACAAATGCCACTTTTCTTCATTTTTACGTCCAGAGTACATCTCACCTAGACTTTCAGCACCTAGGTATGTATTGGGAGCAGAAGTCTGTGGGCTGATTAGAGTTAGAGGGACAGCAGAAGAAAATCACAGACCGAGGGCTTTCAGTGTAGCCATAAACATTTAAAGGAAAAAAAATCAAGCCAGCGATGCTCTTTGCAGTCTTACTTCCATGATCCAATCATGACCTCATGTTTCAAGAAATGAAAACAGTCTTTTTTTCTACAGCTTCAGTAGCACTTTTATGCACAGTAGTCACAGCCATTCAAAAGCTGTTACATGCATGTGTTTTGTTGTGGTAGTTGCATAGCAGCCAACGCTTGTCCATACACTGCTAACTATTGGCTGTGGGAAGTGCAATTTGTTGCAGGACACCTATGCAGTTAGAAACAACATTCTTGCATCAAACATCATCAAAGAATTCCTATAATTGTTAATATTTCCAAATGTTTATTTTATATTCAGAGAGATTTGCAATTAATAATCTGTCCACTAAATGAAAGACTGTGCATTACTGACTATATTTCAAATGCAATTCATACCGTTACTGTAACTTGATATTGGATCTTGATATTAGAATGTAATTAACACTTTTGAAACACAAAAAGTTATATCTTTGTATATTATCGCCATATCTCTCTGCAAAAAACACAGAAAGCAACATTGTCTTTTCGGTAGTACTGCCATTTACAAAAAGTTCAGTCTGACTTCAAGGAAATTTCACAAAACATCCAGATAAGTTATAGATCTTTTTTCAAATGTCTGTGATGAACAGTATGATTTGTGCAAGAATGAAAAAACTCCAAAAGTACTAGCAAGGAACCAGAAGAGGGAAATGAACAGTTGAAGAGAGGAGGAAATGTGCAGGAAGAAGAGAGAAGAGAGACGAGTTCAACAAAAGAGGAAGTTATTATGGCTCAGCGTGAGCCAGATGAAAGAGCTGTGATAGCTGAGGCAAATGGAGCTTCACTCCCAAATGAACAAATCAACCTGATGAGCAATGGAAAGTGAAAATGAATATCCTCACAGGCTGCTGTAGTACAAATCACACTGTGGCCGGACTTGTCTGAAGTATCTCGTTGAACGAATTCTTTACAAAAAGGTCAATGATCAGACGCTTCAGAACTGACACACGTGATTTTTAATATTTGCTGTCTGTATTGTTAAACTGCTCACCCAACATTAGAACTCGGGTGAAGTTGAGAGTGAGGGGTGCACATCTGTCAAAGGAGACACACAAAATAACACTGATCCCTAAAATACATAAGGAAATAGATCGGTTTTCTGCAGCACAGGGGTGCATTCAGACCCAGAGGAAAGGACAAGTTTTTTACTTTAAATTATTTAAAAATAATCATACAGATCTGCTGCTTCCTATGCTGAAAGAATACTGACACATTTTCCAACAACACTGCAGTGTGATTGTCCAGGCCTCACTAATGATACAGCCAGGACTTTTCAAGTTCATCCACTTCTACCTGCAAGTCTTTCAGCTCATTAACTAATAAATGCCAGAGAGAAAATAAGTGCACTCACCACCTCTACACACTCAGTCTTCTTCAGACTGCATGTCATTTCTGTTTCTTTTTTTTTTGTCATTATTACCTTTCAGTTCTCTTTTGCTGACCAACCAGCCCCAAATCAAAATGAATAATAACACTTAACCCCTCAGAAAAACTAAATAACAACCTAAAAATTTAAATTACCAGAGCCGATAAATAGACAATAGACACTAACAGCAAATATTTGGCCAACTGTCTGGGCACTGGGCTTGAAACTCCACATAAGCCTTAACTCCATTACTTATTCAGGAAGTTTATTGATGTGTTAATAATTGATCACCCAATTAAGGGGGGGTGAGTTGGGGAGATAAGGGGCTGGATGCCTCTTTACCAGTGGGCTTTTGGTAAGTGCATGGTTTGGTGGAGGACGACAGAGAGGCGCCAACGAAAGTAACTTCTGACCGGAGCATAAAATTCCTTTTCATATCACTTGATCAGCACATGCACTAAACAGGAAAAGGCAACAACGACTAACAGTTTAGTTTGTTGAGGTGAATCACAAAAAATGTACAAAGTAACAAGTTCTGGTTCACACATGTTTACATGAAGTGTCTATTTGAGATTTTTGGGCTTTTTTCTTTAATACTATTTATTTCTGCAGAGTCGGGATGTTGGAGAAATCCCCATCAAAATGCCTAAACAACGTTTTTTTCTTTTGTTTTGTTTTTCAAAGTGTAATCTTTCTGGTAAGTACCGTCGCACGCTATGCATGTGTTTTCTTAGAGTGATCTTTCCACTATCAGGGCCTATGGATTCTTCAAGACAGGCCTTTTAGGAAAGCTGTCTAATGCCGACCATTCATCATCTTGTTGGAAAACATATGCCAAGCAGGCCAATAAAAGTAGCATTCATCATTCCATTTACCTTACATGAACATAAATATCAGCCATTTGGGCCACACTTCTTACCCTGCATGGATTAGTCTGGAAGCATTTATAACGGGTGGCTCCAGTAAGACAGAGATCAGTGCTTTGCATCACACTGTGTGTTTAATTTTTTTTTTTTTTTGCTTTTTTTTAATGTGTGCATTTACTTATTTAAGTAAATTCATCCTCACACTTGGGCTCAGCATTATCTGGGGAATCAGAGTAACAAATGTTTCACAGCCTGATTTTTATATACAGAAAACATTTGCAGGTGCAAAAAAATGTCAGTTTTTACTACCTGTAACAGTGCAGATGTTGCTGATGTCTAACATGTTTATTTCTTCCCTTTTCGCTGCATGGAACCACATCAGCAAAAACATTGCACCATATGCAGAAACCTTGACATGTTTGAGAGCTTCTTAAATCTTTTGTGTGTTTAGTTTGTCTCAGTCTCACTACAGGATGCTGAGATCACAGATGTGTGAGGGCTAAACTACCTTGCTGTCCTTGTTGCTGAACATTCTTTATGCCTTTTACTGGATATTTGGACACGTGATATAAGAGATGACATAATATTATACACATGCATGAAGCCTTTAGAGCAGCTTAAGAGAAGCTTAAAGTGAGTTATAGCAAATCCCAGACAGACACTTTAAAAATACTAAATGCAGTTTTTAAAATGTTACTGTGGAATGAATAAGAGTAGCTGTCATACTGGAACCATTGCATAACACCACTGGTATTAAATCTCTGTGTTGAGAAATATGAGGTGACAGCAAAAATGATGGGGAAAATAAAGCAATTTAAAATGCTTTTTAATAGTTTAATATTTTAAGTGATCTGATCATTCTCTGGAAGTGACAGCTGTTGTTCACAATACAGATATTAACATGGCAATATTGAAGTAACAGCTACATAAATAAAATCTCATGCTCATGCTGAATGTGTACTGCGCTATAGAGGTCTAAATTAAGGGAGTAGAATAGAATACATTGTGCAAATAATGTTTCCAAAGTTATTTGCGTGTACCAAAGCTTTAACAACAAAAAACAAGCAATTAACTGGAGTGTGGAAGTCTGGTGGGGATTTTAATATACATTAAATTCTATAACACATATGCTTGCAGAAATTCCCCATGAGAGAATTATTGTAGCCATTTTAAAAGAAGAACCTTCAAAGCTCTCAAGTTCCATATTTGCAATATTTTTAACCATGCTTGTGTAGCTCTCATGAGACAGTGCTGATCACATTAGTAACAGGAAGTTTAGTACAGAACACGTGTATGACAAATGAATAAGGAAATACAAGAAAATCCCAGGCACATGCTTCCCTTAATTATTTTTAGGTATTTATTATTATTTAGTAGATTGAAGACTTTTTGTTTGGATTTTAGTACATATAAATATTACACACATATAAACACAACACTTTGTATTTATAGAGTTTAATTTGGGCTGATTTACTGAGACAATTCTAAATGAATATTTAATATAAACTGAATAGGAGTAATTAAGTCAAGCATATTGAAAGCTTGATTGATCATTTTGATTACAAAATAGAATGAGTGGTGGAGCGACAGGGTGAAAAATATGAGCTTTTCAGTGGTAATGACAATAGATCAATCAATACTCATTGTATAGGTTAATAGTCACAGTAATTACACCACAGTAACTAATGAATTATGTTAAGAAACATGGCAGTCAGATGAGAGTGTGACAGAAAAAAGATATACTGTAACACATAATCATCAGATCAGGATTTTTAACTATGCACTACATTTAGTATATTCAGTGTAAGTGTCTAATGGTGAAAAAATATCATTTGGAAATTGTGCTTTATTACAATAACTTCTATCCTTCCTCATAAAAATTGTTTATTATTTTTGAGAAAACAAAAGACGTGATTACTTTTTTAGAATAAAAGTTCAGTTGCCACATGACTGTTAACCACAAAATACAGCATGCACAGATAAACACAGAAACTTTGACGAGGAAAGTGTTCTAGTGGCAAACCCAAGCACTTTTACTACAACAAGACATTTCCCATTTGCGTGTTGCAGTTGTTTTGCTAGTCTACTGCTACTACTGTGTACATTCTTTTCCCCAAAAACTCCATTTAGACATCCTCAAACATGTAGGATCAGTGCATGGGTGAGGGTAAGGTTACTAACTTTGTGGATTAGACTTCAGAATGTTAACCATAACAACAACACATCAAAAAACTGAAACATCGACACTGATTTGAAAATGTTTGGAATAGAAGTGATAAGAATTAGAGGTACTTGACTTTGGCCTTCCTGACCTCTACCCAACCGAAAACCTTTGGGATGAATTAGAGTGGAGAACACAACCCAGCCCTTCTCATTTAGCTTAAGTGTCTGACGTCACAAATGTGCTTCTGGAAAAATGGTTGACAATTTCCATTTAAAAAAAAAAACCTTGTGGAAAGCCTGAAGATTCCCAGAAGACTTGTAGCTGTTATAACTGCAAAGAATGGGCCAATATCATATTAAACCCTGTGGATTAAGCATGGGATGTTACTCAAATTCATATGAGTGTCAAGGGAGATGAGTGAATACTTATGACAATATATGGCAATTTATTATAATGATTTTGATACATAAAGGGGAAACTCTTTTCTGTAACAGTACTGGCAATATACACTGGATGTATATTGTACAGTGGTGTGAAAAAGTGTTCGCCCCCTTCCTGATTTCATTTTTTATTCAAACAGAAATATTTCAGATCATCAAATAAATGTAAATATTAGACAAAGATAACACAAACACAAAATGTGGTTTCTAAGGCTATGTCCACACGCACCCGGGTATTTTTGAAAATGCAGATTTTCTATGCGTTTGCACCTTTCGTCCACACGTAAACGGCGTTTTCGGTCACTGAAAACGGAGATTTTTAAAAACTCCGGCCAGGGTGGAGATTTTTGAAAACTCAGTTTTTGCGTTTACGTGTGGACGAGAAAAACGGAAAAGAAAACGCAGCGTCAAAGGTGTGCGCCTTTTGTGACGTCACACTGTGCGCCACGTTATTGTTTCGGTGAAATGAATTTCTACAATACTGTTACTGTTAATTCTACTCTCTGCAGTGTTTAAATGCTTACATATACACAGTTACTGTCCCTCCACACATACGACTCGGTTCTGCTTCTATGCCCCAGCTTTGTTTACTTTTTCCCACCGAGGCTTCTAGACTTCTGATTGGCCAACATTTCTGCACGGTTAGGAATCTAGCGCCACCTGCTGCTTTGGCATGTTCATAGCAGCGTTTTCCTTCATTTCTGCCTTTATGTGTGGACGGGATTATTTTTTAAAACGAAAACGGAAAATCTCAGTTTTCAAAAATACCCGTGTACGTGTGGACGTAGCCTCATGGAAGCGCTGATTCATATTAACGTGCAAAAGTAGTGCAAACCTAACATGCCCCCCCCCCCCCCCCCCCGCCCCCCCGGTTAGAACATGAATGAACTGTGATGTATCACACCTTTGACTGACTTCAATTTAGATTTTATTCAGTCCACGATATTGAGCCTTACAGTATAAACCCATTTATAAAGTTGTGGGACTCCAGCGAGCTACAGTGAGAGTCATGATCCACAAATGGTGAAAACTTGGAACCAAAGATGGGCAGTAACGTGTTAGTAATCCAATTACTTTTTTCAAGTAGCAAGTAATGTAAGGGATTACTATTGCAAAAAAGTAATTAGATTACTGTTACTTTCCCGTAAGCACACTACGTTACTGTGTTACTACACTGTCATTAATTTGTTTGTGAGAGTGTCTCATGACAATGATGTAAGCGCATGCGACGTTCGTGGCAGCAAGAGACGTGTGCAGATCAACAATGGATAATATGGAGTGCGGGAGAGAGTACGGAAGTGTGGAAGTACTGACATTATGTTGAGTTTGATTCAGTAAAAAGTGACAAAAACATTAGTGTCTGCTGTTCACTCTGCGTGGGAAGAAAACGTCTTTCCACAGTGAAAAATTAAACTTCAAATCTGAGCAAGCACCGAGCACGCTGCTGAATGTGACAGGACACTGAGTCTTTGATTTTATTTATTTTCTGCTGTGTTTTACTTGCATCTATTTGAAAGAATGAGTGTAAACACAAAACATTATTTTATTTTATATGCTGGAATGTGCAGAAAATAGGTTTAAATGTTACATGAATTTCTTCGAATCCAAGACAAATAATTTAATTTTTGCTTAATGCAATGTGCATAAAGTTAAAAGATTCAAACTAATAAAAAATATTTTAAAAAGAGACTTTTTCATTTGATTCAGTTTTATATGATGGATTATCCAGAAAAAACAGAATGAAGACTGGGGTGGCCTAGTCAAAGTCCTGACCTGAATCCAATTGAGATGCTGTGGCTTGAGTTTGAAGACGCTCCAATGTGATTGAAGTATAACAATCCTGCAAAGATGAGTAGGCCAAAAATTCCTCCCTATAAAAGAATCTTTGTAAGTTATCGCAGACGCTTGATAGGAGTTGTTAGGTTCAGGGAGGAATCACGTTTTCACACAGAGTCATGGGGGTTTGGGTTTTTTTCCCCTTAATAATACAGTAAAAAAGCTTCATTTAGAAACAATACTTGTGTTATTGTTGTCTAATGTTTACATTTGTTTGATGATCTGAAAAATTTACGTGTAACAAACATACAAAACAAGGAAATCAGGAAGGGGGCAACCTCTATTTCACACCACTGTATTGTAGGGTTGTAGAAGAAAATATCATCTTTATTGGACAAACCGGGCATTCAGTTACAAGCCATATACAAACCACATGAGAAATACACAATTCACAAACACAGGCCCTCTGATTACATATAAAATACTTGTCAAGATATATCATTGACATTTTCACGTTTCCCTTTCTTTAGGATAAATGATAGCTTGACATCGTTTATTGACTGTTGATGGTTTTTATCTGAAACAATACATCGACTTGATAGCCATTCACACTTCACATGCATGATCATTTACGAATAGCGTGTGTGTTATGTATGTACATAAAGGAACCTCTATAAGACATGAAACTGACAAGCACAAGTAGCCCTGCTACAGAGAGAGAGTGAGAGAGATATACAATATACAGTGGGGCAAAAAAGTATTTAGTCAGCCACCGATTGTGCAAATTCTTTACAAATCCTACCATGTGGATTCATGGATTTTTTTTTCACATTCTGTCTCTCACAGTTGAAGTGTACCTCTGGTGCAAATTACTGACCTCTGTCATCATTTTAAGTGGGGGAACTTGCACAATCGGTGGCTGTCTAAATACTTTTTTGCCCCACTGTATATAGTGTGATGTAACAACTTGGAAAAAAAAAGGTATACAAAAGGTATTGTTTAATGGAACATATTGTTCTTTACTTACATATTAGATATAAAGCAACAAACGTTGCATAAGGTCAGTTTTCAAAGGGCTGGCGCAATTTGAGTGACAGTTTTTCTGCAGTATAATCTGAATAAGGAGTGATAACTTGAAAACTGAACATGATAATTGCCAATGACGAAAACTGGTGATTAAACTCCAATGAATCATCATGGCAGAACAAACTCCCAGTGGTAATAAAATTTAGGATACGACTCCCTGGAGTCCAGGTGCTGGTGGTGGTGAGGATAAAAACTGGGGCTTGGATGGATCTCTGACTGAGTTGTCTATGAGGTGGAGCACAAATGAGAGTCTGAAAGGGAGAATGATGGAGAGCACAGATTTAAACCATGCAAAGCAGAGGCTAACTGGCTCAAAAAGGTGGGAAGGAAGATGATTGGACTAGAGCAATGAGGTCAGTATTGAAATTGACAGCGTGGGAAAGTGGTAGTGATGTAAAGAACAGAAATCAGCTTAATACCCAGGAAAGCAGGCAGATGAGTGATTATAGATCTTTGTTATTTAACGTACAGATAAGGTTCATTCAACAGGAAGAGATCAATTGGAAGAATTGAACATTTGTTGATGAGGCTCCAATGACCCATCATGGCACAATGGAATGCCAGCTGTGATAGGATTTAGGACAGGACCCCTCAAAAAAATTAACTGACTCTACAGAATGACAACGTATGACTATTAGCTGAAAACAGACAATATAAATACGCATCCTAAGAGAAACTCATGTTAACAAGAGGAAGCTGGGGAAGGGTCCAGATAGCAAGAGGAAAGAGCAAGTAGAAGATGAAAAGGAGTTTGAGTCAATGGCCAGGAAAAAAGGACTAAGAGAGCCTGCGACCAGGCTGAAAAGCCAATGTAGGCTGAGAGGGAGAGAAGCGAGAGAGCACCTGCAACCAGTTTGAAAGATCAACGAAGACCAGGAAAGAATAGTGTGAGAGTCTGCGATTTGGCTGAAAGGCCAAGAGAGAGAGAGCCTGCACCAAAGAATTATTGCACTGTGCTCAGGGAGATACAGCTATTTTGTTGCATAATATGGGGATGCATACACTGCCATCGTTATCAGAAGCGTAACACGAGACTGAACTTCTATCTGCAGAAAATGCGAAACAGCAGAAACTCCCCTACCATAAAGTTTACTACCTGCTAACTATGTCTGTGAAGGTTCTCAGTCATCCAGGTCATTGTAGTCAAAGGAGCTTGCAAAGAAAAGCGTCTAGACTTCTTTAAGTTGCTTGAAAATGTTTCACCTTTCATCCAAGAAGCTTCTTCAGTTCTAAGGTCAAATGGTGTGGAGTCCCAGATTTAAACCTAGTGGGAGTTTCCCCCCACAGAGGGACAAAAGGACCCCCTGATGATCCTCTAATCGCCTGAGCCAAGGTGTGAAACTGTGAAGTGGCTGTTTGGTCTCTCCAATGTAGAGGTCTGGGCATTCCTCGCTTCACCCGAAAGACAAAACACCAAAACACAGACTTAACAATGTGGTGTATGCTGTACAGTGCAGCAAGGAGTGCCCAGACCTCTACATTGGAGAGACCAAACAGCCACTTCACAAGCGTATGGCACAACACAGAAGAGCCACCTCCACAGGACAAGACTCAGCAGTCCATCTGCATCTAAAGGATAAAGGACACTCTTTCGAGGATGCCAATGTTCACATTTTGGACAGAGAGGACAGATGGTTTGAAAGAGGAGTGAAAGAAGCATCTATGTCCACTGTGAGCGACCATCTTTGAACAGAGGCGGGGTTTACGACACCAACTCTCTGCCATCTATAATCCAGTTCTGAGTTCCCTTCCCAGACGCCTTAACGCCCACTCACATCCTGGGCCATCTGATCTCAGGAATTCGCATGAGGTGGGGCCAGGTTTCACAATGAGCTCACCCGAAACCCTGGCTGTTTGGGACCCACACCCAGTTTCACACCTTGGCTCAGGCGATTAGAGGATCATCAGGGGGTCCTTTGTCCCTCTGTGGGGGGAGACTCCCACTAGGTTTATATCTGGGACTCCCCACCATTTGACCTTAGAACTGAAGAAGCTTCTCGGATGAGAGGTGAAACATCTTCAAGCAACTTAAAGAAGTCCAGACGCTTTTCTTTGCAAGCTCCTTTGACTACCTGCTAACTACTACCTGATAATACCCCACAAAACCTAAAGATGGTGTTGTATATGAAGACATATGAATGGACACATGGTTCAAATTATTGAGCAAATATGAAAAATACTTTCTGAAGACCATCTTAAATAATGTAACTGAATAGCAGAAGTGGGATTGGAAAGTCATGATTGAATAATAAAGGGAAATGTTTTTTGGCCATGTATGAGATTCAGACAGATAACCAGGGGAGAAAGCTGATGTTTAATGTACAATGTGCAAAGAAAGATGTGCAGCATTTAATTAGTTAGGATTCCTAAAATGCCCAAAACTTGACATGTGGTTCCACAAAATAAAACAAAAACTTGTATAGACTTGTTAAGATTCACTAGGCAGAGAATCAGAAGGCCAGATTAACCAACGAAAGTAGACCTACAGAGAGCTACACAAATGTGGCTTCAAAAGGTCTTTATGCATGCTCAATCATCCAGGTAAGTAAATCCCCAAAGTTGATCCTCAACCCATTGGTAGGCAGCTCTGAACACCACATCCACATCCAGGATTTTGTTGAGAAGGTGAGAGATGTCATTATGGAGGCAGATGAAACCAGTATTGAAACAGCTGAGACGCATTTTATCTCAACACCAGGTCTCTGTGACTTTTAAACCCCAAAACACGCTGTGCCAAAAATTGGTCCACCCCAAGGATCGGGTCCCCCGACACAGACAGAGTAACATAGTGTACGCTGTTAAGTGCCAGGAGGATTGCCAGGATATATATGCTTTGAGTACTCTGGGAGAGTAGAAAAGTGCTATATAAGAACCAGTCCATTTACCTCCCAGTGGTGCCAGTTCCAGTCCTAATGCAATGTACTGTTTATAAGATTGGTGAAACCTGCAGTCAGCTGAGACTGAAGAAGTCACTTGGATAAGTGATGAAATGTTTCTCCGACTGAAAGCGCTACATCCAGATGAACAGAATGAAATTTTGGGGTGGCTTCAAAAGATACATATAAGTCTTGATACTTACAAGGAGATAACAGATGAAGGTGCCAGTAGGAGTACATAGTAAGGTGCTACTGAGAGGTAACCTTATCACCGTAAAGTTTTTGTTTTGTTTTTCCCTCAAATACCCTTTAAAAAAAAAAAATAGTGGATGGAATGAATTTCCATACTAATGACTCACATTTATATACGAGGGCAATCCCAAAAGTAAGGTCTCCTATTGTTTTAGAAATACAAACAACCGTTTATTTTCCATAATATTTACATCACTTTAAAGCTTGAAGACTTATTTATTTTCCTAAGTGTGGATGACACCGCTCGTCCACACGTTGCCTGTCAAACTGTCGCTCTCCAGCAAAACTTTGGTTTGAACTTCATCACCCACCTTGCATTCTGGACTTCGCACCCAGTGACTACCACCTGTTGCCAAAGTTGAAAGAACATTTGTCCGGCAGGTGATTCTGCAGAGGCGGCGAGTAGGTATGACATGGACATTGTAAAACTGCCACAGCATCTACAAAAATGCATTGACCGAAAAGGTGATTATGTTGAAAAATAAATAAGTATTCAAGCTTTAAAATGATGTAAATAATATGGAATCTTATTCTGAAGGTGTAATCTGTAGGAGATAAGGCAGGCAGCATCAGATAGTCTATAGAATGGCTTTTGTGGTACAGAAAAGAAAGTAGGTGAAGGCTGAGTCAATGATTGAAAGGGAAGAATGATGAAATACCTGGGGAAGGATGAAGAGGTATAGCGAGACAGGAACCTACAGAATGGAGGACAAGTGTAATCTTTTCAAAAACAAGGGTGATGTACAGAGCTGTAGAAACTGCAGAGGGATAACGATAATGAGTCATACCATAAAGGTAAAGAAAACCGTTTTCGAAGCTAAGTTACAAAGGAAAGTGGCGATCAGTGAGCAGCATGTGAGCAGTATGGCTCCTTGCTGAGAAAGAGCACTACAGATGAGGTGTTTGCTTTGAAAATGCTAATAGCGAAGTACAGAAATGGTATTAATTAGCTGCACTGTGTCGTTGTATGTCTAGAGAAATGCTGGTTCTGCATAAGGAAGTCAGGAATGTCAGAGAAGTACGTAAGACTAACATTTATGATGACAGCAAGACAGTGGTAAAATGTGTGGTAGGTACATCAGGTATCGGCTCTGAGCATCTTCTTGTTTCCAGAAGTGATGGACAGGCTGACAGATGAGGTTAGGCAGGAGTCTCCGAGAACTATAATATTTGCAGACAGTATTGTGATTTGTAGTGAGAGTAGGAAGCGGGTGGAAGGGAGAGTGGAGAGGTGGAAGCATGCACTTGAAAAAAAAGGAATGGAATCAAGTAGAAGCAAGGCAGAACACATGTGTGAATGAGTAGGAGACGGCTGTAAAAGTGAGCATGCAAATAGTAGAGATATTAAAGGTAGATGAGTTTAAATACCTGGAGTCAATCATCCAAAGCAATGTGGGTGTGAAAGTGGGTGGAGATGAGTGAAGTGCCAGAGTTGAAAATGTAGTTAAAGATTTTTAATGGGAGAGGCCAAGACAAACTGGTTTAGAAATGTGTGCAGCGGCAAGGTTGAGATGGTTTGAACATGTGCAGGGTAGGGATAGTGGATATACTGGACAAAGACTGTTGAAGATGGAGCTGCCAGGTAGGATAAAAAGAGGCAGGACACAGAGGAGGTCCATAGTTGTGAAAGAGTTTTCTCGGTCACACATAAAATATGACAATATTCTGTTCTGCTTCAGCAAGAAAGAGAGAAAGAAAAAATACTTAAACAGCCTATCTTTTGCAGGTGTAGTGGCCTCAAACATTGCATATGAGCAACTGTATAATGTTACAGTCTATACAGTTTTTCAGAGGGTTACTCTCACCACCCTTCCAAGCAGCCTGGAGTCACTGCTGGACTTCGATGGCTTGGTTTCAACCATGGTCCGTTTCCACAAATGAACAGTTGAAGTGGTGAGCTTAGATGATCTGGTGACTGGCCGTGTCTCCTCGGACTACTTTTCTTTGTGTCCATATAAGAAATAGTTGTCCTTCATTTTTAGTCTTTACCTTTTATACAGCCTATAAATGTGTAAAATCAGCTGTAAATGTGGTTTCATCAGTATTGTGAGTGAATTACAGTGTACAAAATGGGATGTAAGACTTCGACAGTGACACACCTAACTCATTGAGACTCTTCATTTGGCTAGCTGTTGTAAAGATGATTTTCAGGAAATTTTTAAATGCAGAGAGGAACACAGATGGCAAACAACAAGAACAGCATTAAAGCGCTACAGTGCAACCTTTGCTTTTGCTGTTGGTGTTTTTTCCAAATATCATTTCAAGTTAATAACCAACTGGGGTAATGTGTTTACATGTTGCATGGATGACCTGCACCAAACTGTCGTGCTTGATGTAGAA
Organism: Haplochromis burtoni; assembly: GCF_018398535.1. Taxonomy (NCBI): domain Eukaryota; kingdom Metazoa; phylum Chordata; class Actinopteri; order Cichliformes; family Cichlidae; genus Haplochromis; species Haplochromis burtoni. The sequence goes on along the minus strand of NW_024583269.1, from coordinate 75,990 downwards.
TGACATATGAATTATTGGGTATAACTGTTCAGTTAAATACTCATATAGGTACTGTTTTTCATTAGCAAAGCATAGGACCTCCTCTGTTGAGTGGTCAGCATTCATATCTTGCTTCCAAGAGGCAGCTGTTAGGAACCACCACCAGTATGAATACACATATATGCACATACCTCTGTTCTTGTCTTTTTCTGTAAATTCCAATGGAGTCGCCTAATCACAGCAGTCATTTGGTTCTGTTTGGTTACAGTGGGGAGCTGACCTGGAACTTTGATCAGAGGAATCTGCAAAACAAAACCAAAACAGATCTCAGTTTGATCTATTTCTACCAAACTTCACCGAGCAACATCAAACTGGCTCCCAACTGAGATACTAATGGTGATTTAACAACGAGGCCTACATAGTGGAAGGGTGGGATCAAAAAGAAACATTATTAGAAAAAAAAATAGAACATATCTTATGCAAAAGAGTTAATGTGACCCTGAAAGAAATAGAACTGAAACGAGTCACTACAGGACAGTTCAAGATAGAGTAGGTTTATATTTAGTTGAGAAAGAAAGTCCTCAAATAAGAAGTTATCATTATTACATTTTGATTTTTCCAAAGTACAAACTAAACTATTATCAGCATCCATCCAGCCAATGATTTTCCGAATAACGTAATATCAATTCATTAAATCCTGAATCGATTCTTAAATATAAATGTATTTTGCCAGAAACACTAGAATCTCAGGTTAAAGCTTTTATTTCAACAACCACCAAACAAAACAGCAAATGAGAGCAGATTCCACACAAAGACGTAAAAACAAAGCACAGACCCGACACATCAGAATCAAAGCCGACATCTCACAGATTCTGAAGCTGCAGGTTCCATCACTCTCTGACCAAAATTCACTGAACCAGCAGCAAAAGAAGATCCAAACTACGCTTAACAATTGATAAATATTGTCATTAACTCTCTCCTACTTCTGCTGTTTTGCTTCCACCACAATAAAATCACACTTCCTACACAGCTCTCTCTCTCAGTGTACTTCAAGAACAGTTTCCCATCTCAAATCTGTTTTCTGCATTATTAGCTTGCTTATTAGGCACCAGTCTACCTTTGTTTACAGCGCTGTCAGCCACTGCTTTGTTGTTTCTTTGTTTTATTTTTTCAAAAATGACCTCTGACAAGAATAATTTCTGATTTTCAATACCGAAGAAGTTTAAATGTTTTATACCAAATTGCAAAATGCTTAGCTGTGTCTCTGATAAAACTCTGTAACTTCACTCTGCTTCACTTCAGCAGCATTGGGTAATGTTCAAATGTTGATTCATGGTTTTCTTTTGTTTTTGTTCTACTGCCGAATATTTTTAAAGTTATCTGCTATAAAAAGCCAGGCCAGGAGAATGTTTTTCTGTTTTGTAATCAGTTACTTTGGCACAAAGGCATCTGCTATAATGCTCACACTTCTGATGAAGTCTCACAAGTGTCAGTACTGATAAATCATCAGAATTATAATATTTCTGACTGTCTGAGGAAAATTTCCCTGCTTCAAATGGAACCAAATGGAATCGAATCAGGGATCAAATTCATTCGGGACCTTGTGAACTGGAATCAGATCGATTATAGAAATCACTAACGATACCCAGCCCTAGTAATAATGTGGCAGTTTAGTTTATTACCATGCAATTACCAAAGAAATAACAACAAAAAAATCCAAGTAATGTCATGGTAGCAACAGTCATTACAGCTGAGTAATATTACACTGAAATTTATGTAAATGGATAATAAGGGTCCAAACACTATGCAAATACAGCTCGGTAATAAAGTGGTAATAGAAACAAGAACACAATAATGTGGTCATTTCAAAGTTATTACCTACTACCAATGTTTCCTTTCAAAGTGAATGAGTATTGGCTTTAATCTGAGCCCCTCCTGAATAACCTAACTCCTCACCCTATCTCTAGGAGAAAGCTGTGGGTAGATTCCAGACACCACTTGAGTCATTCTTTCAGTCACTAACCAGAGCCAGAGCAGGTCATAAGCAATGTTCCCTCACGTGTCTGAGCGAACACACAAACTCCCTGAGTGATCCCTTGGACCACTGTGAGCGACATCAGACGTGTGCACTGTGGTCACGCCAGCATCGCATCCATCCAAGTTGCATGTTTATTAAAATAATCAAATTACAGCATTTACATTTATGTTAGACTACGGTACTTTTAATTAACTGCTTTAGCCCACTTACAATGAAAAGTTAAAATAATCTAGTCATTAACCTGTGTAATATGTTAACACTATTGGAAGTAAAAATAACTTGAACTCCAATTTCGAAAACATAACTTACTTTTTTCTTCTTTTTTTTATACAGCTCTGACTAGTATTATGAGTATGAGTCTGTGGTCTGGGAGAGAGTCTGTAACTCTGTCTGCAAAATATAGTATATAATGACCAATGCTGGGCAATTAATTATATAGTTACTTCTTCAAAAAAGTAACTCAGTTTGGCAAACAACAAAGTTTTTTGCAGCTATTTTTTTTAAATGCAGCCAAGGTGTTTTTAAATAAACACTTCAATCTATTTACAGAACAATCAGCTGTTCTGCATCAAATTTGATGCCACACAAATTATTTGTGCCGCTCCAAAAAATAATTTCTGTCCACTATGAGATCAAGGAGAACAACAGCCACACACAACAAAACTATTGACTACACTACACACTAACTACACAAGATTTGCGCTAAACGTCTCAAATCTCTCATATCTCAAAGCACCGCCGTCACTCCTAAAACTTCCTCCCATTTCTTAACAACTAGATGCCACGTTGCCATATCATTTTTTGATTGGTCGACATGGTACTTTTTTGGACGAATAGGAAAGGGAGAGGGGGTGGAGTTTGTTTTTGCTCACAGGCTTTAGAGCCTTTTTTCTTATAAAACGCAGTTTTTACCGTTTCTTCCCGCAGTAAATATAAACAACGACAGCATTCAGGAAGAAAACCAAACATTGCAGATATTTTATCATAACTCTGGTTTTACGTGGCCGATCAACACAATTTAAAAACTGGTATAAAGCCCACACTTTTTCCGTCAATTGTTCCATCTGTCCTGCTCACATCTCCAATGGTTGTACACGTTGTCATTAACGTGGCTTCACTCCACATCAGCCACGCCGCTTTGCTAGTTAAAACACCGGTGTGCTAAGACACGGCACATAAAGACGCTGTCAAAAGCCTGTCAGCGACGTTGATTAGCTGCGTATATATGAATGTAAATCGCATTATTGGCTGGACTATGGGATAAGGTGGCATCGTTCTCATCCCATACGGGAGCAACCAGTCACTCACTGACTAACACTGCAAAACAGAATTGTTAAAGTATTTATTTTAATTTCAATTCAGGTTAGATTTTTTTTGTGCGCAACGCAGATTTTCTGTGCGCAGAGACGTGCCAGCAGTGCGCAATTGCACACGTGCACAGCTTAGAGGGAACATTGGTCATAAGTGAGGGTAAGAACAGTACAGTTTTGCTTTTACATTCAGCTCTTTTTACCACAACAGACTGGACATGCCAATCGATTCCACAGTCTCCTACTCCGCTCTCCCTTCACTTGTGAACAAGGACCTGAGAGCCAGATTCATTGACCAGTGACTTCCGTGACCTCCACCTCTGAGTTCTGTCTTATACACCACTGTGTAGTGGTATCACTTCAGATTTTTACATTTTTACATTTAAATGAAACTTTAGTAAGCTGTAGTTGTTGGCAGTAGCTGTTTAGGAAAGATTAGACAGAAAAGATATTGACTGTGGGAGTGAGTTTTGGATAAAGAATCATACACCAAACACTGTTGTTGCTATGCGAAGCGTAGTTGCTGAAAAGAGAGCAGGCCAAAACCGAACAAGCCAGAGAGGCAGGAACCTGACGCTACGCAGAATTAGATCGGCTAGTGAAGAAAAGCTGTCGGAAAGACAAAATATGGCTTGAACGAAAAGGTGCTGAAACTCAGGACGCAGCGGTTCGGAATGATTCCAAGACCCTATACCACATAGTAAACGAGCTTACTGGATTGAGGACCATTTTGTCAAGGCTCCTGATCGCCCAAGAAGAGCAAAACAAACGATGGGCTGAACACTTCCAAGAGACCCTTAACCAGCCAAAGCCTGCCACGACGTACAATTTCGAGGCGGAGAATTCCCAAGATGAGCTTGGGGTCAACACTGGCAGAATCACCATCGAGGAAGTGAAGATCGCGATCAAGAGCCTCAAAAACAACAAAGCGGACGGCTTAGAAAAACTTGGCGGCCAAGCCATGGTGGAAGAACTGATGACCCTGTTCAATAAGTGCTGGCAAAGTGGCACAGTACCGCCCTGGCGAAAGGGCACCATAGTCAAGCTACCAGAGAAGGGCAACACCTCCGAGTGCACAAACTGGAGAGGCATCACTCTCTTCTCTGTGCCTGGCAAGGCATTCTGTATCGTCATCAAAGGAGCTTGCAAAGAAAGCGTCTGGACTTCTTTAAGTTGCTTGAAGATGTTTCACCTCTCATCCGAGAAGCTTCTTCAGTTCTAAGGTCAAATGGTGTGGAGTCCCAGATATAAACCTAGTGGGAGTGACCCCCCAAAGAGGGACAAAAGGACCCCTGATGATCGTCTAATCCCCTGAGCCAAGGTGTGAAACTGGGTGTGGGTCCCAATCAGCCAGGGTTTCAGGTGAGCTCATTGTGAAACCTGGCCCCACCTTATCATGCGAATTCCTGAGGTCAGATGGCCCAGGATGTGAGTGGGCGTTAAGGCGTCTGGGAAGGGAACTCAAAACTGGATTATAGATGGCAGACAGTTGGTGTCGTAAACCCCGCCTCTGTTCAAAGATGGTCGCTCACAGTGGACATAGATGGCTTCTTTCACTCCTCTTTCAAACCATCTGTCCTCTCTGTCCAAAATGTGAACCAAACAGCCACTTCACAAGCGCATGGCACAACACAGAAGAGCCACCTCCACAGGACAAGACTCAGCAGTCCATCTGCATCTTAAGGACAAAGGTCACTCTTTCGAGGATGCCAATGTTCACATTTTGGACAGAGAGGACAGATGGTTTGAAAGATCATCTGTAGTGAAATTGCACATCGAGTGTACATATGTCAACCAGCATGCAGGCTGTTTCAGTTGCTCCTGCTTTTTCTCTGTACTTTAAAAATTTTCTGACTTATTTCTTTGTCCTTTAATTAGTACTTAGAGTGTTTGTCTGTTTTAATAGTTTTTTTCTTAATAAACATTTGAATCAAGAGAATTTTTGTTCTGCTTGTTGCAGTGGAACTGTTACTTTCATTTTGCAATGGAACCGTGGTGTAGCAGCTGACACTGGATGGGTTGGTTACTCCAGAGATCAGCTGATTGTCCTGAAGCCAGCCGGCTTATCAATCAGACCCACGGAAGTACCAGCTGAAATCTGGAGACAAAAGCACCAAGGGTGTAGAGATGGAGGACAGAAGAGGAGAAGAAAGGAGACAGCGAGACAGAGCAGGCTTAAAGAGAGAAGGAGGGTCAAACCATGTCTTTTGTTTATTATAATGGGGAACGTTTGGTTGCTAGCAAAAAAGATGGATGAGCTAACAGCACTAGCACGGAGTCAGAAGGAATATCAGGATTATAGCTTGATATGTTTCACCAAATCACAGATTCACCAGGATATTCCAGATGACGATGCATCAGTGGAAGGCTTCCACAGGGACAGTGCTGCAAGCAGTAAGCAGAATGAAGGGGAGGCTTGCCATTTTTGTTAATAATCGGTGGTGTAAACCTGCTCAGATAAAAATCAAAGAGCGGATTTGTTACCCGAACATTGAACTGTGTGCTGTTGGACTCAGGCCGTATTATTTGCACCGGGAATTTACCCATGTAATCTTGGTGACTGTTTACAGTCCTCCCTCAGGAAACCTCACAGCTGCATGTGACGCTATGCACTCCGCTATAGCTCAGTTACAGACTCAGCACCCAAGCAGCTTCATTTCTATCTTGGGTGACTTCAACCATGTCCTCTTGGACACTACACTTCCAACTTTCACACAGTATGTGGTGTATCTCACCAAGGGGCAGAGAATTTGCTGTATGTTATGGATGCATACAGTTCCTCCTACCTCCCACCATTGGGTAGGTCAGATCAGAAGGCCTTAGCAGAACTACAGGGCAGTTTTGACGTAACAGAGTGGGAGAAACTTTGAGAACCTCACTGACTACATAACCTGTGTTTTTCAACAGATTCAACACAGCAGTAGATGCTCAACCTCCTGCTGATTTACTCATAGCCAGCCTGCAATCCACAGCAACACCATTCTCTCTCCCTCTCTTTCCACACTCCACCATTGCCTTCTCTAGTCCTGACGCCCTTCCCCCACCCATCACTTCCACTCACAATCAGGTTCGCAGACAAATGAGAAGATTCCACTCAGGTAAGTCTGCTGGACCAGATGGAGTGAGTCTCCATGTCCTCAACGGCTGTGCCCTCCAGCTTTGTGGAGTCTTTCATAAACTGTTCATGTCGAATCTGAGTCTGCAGAGGGTCCCAGTGCTATGGAAGACATCATCTCTCATTCCTGTACCAAAAACGCCACCTCCCAGTGGCCTCCAGGATTACAAGCCTGTGGTGCTGACTTCCCAAGTGAAGAAGACCCTTAAAAGACTAATTCTTGACTAGCTACGAGCCTGTAGTCAGGCCACATCAGGATCCCCTCTCAGTTTGCTTATCAGCCCCTCCTCGGAGCTGAGGACGGCATCATCTAGCTACGCCAATCTGGACCAGCTGGCGAGCACTGTGAGGGTCATGTTTTTGACTTTTCCAGTGCTTTCAATACCATTCAGGCCAACCTTCTGGGTGATGAACTGACAGCGATGCACGTGGATGCTTCTCTGGTGGAATGTTGATTACCTGACAGGAATACCACAATATGTGCATCTTCCACATTGTGTGTCTGACAATGTTATCAGCAACACAAGGGCACGACAAGGGACTGTTCTCTGCCCTTTCCTCTTCACCCTCTACACCACGGTCTTCAGCCACTACACAGGGAGGATGACCACATGGGTGGATGACTGGATGTGTAAAGCGCTTTGGGGTCCTTAGGGACTAGTAAAGCGCTATACAAATACAGGCCATTTATCATTTACACAGAGACCTTTTATCGTCAGAAGTTTTCTGATGACTCCGTGGAAGTTAGATGCATCAGTGAGGGTGATGGGATGGAGTACTGGGCTGTGGTTGACTCCTTTGTAAACCAGAATAATCTGTAGCTCAACATGACAAGGACCAAAGAACTGATTGTGGACCAGGAAACCCTTGACTCGTGTTTCAATAAAGGGAGTCAATGTGTACATTGTGGAGAACTATAAATACCTTGGAGTACACATAGACAATAAACTGGACTGGGTTAATTACATCACTGCACTCTACAGGAAGGACCAGAGTCGTCTCTATTTTCTGATGCGACTGAGGTCTTTCGACATCTGTCGGACAATGCTCAGAATTTATTACGATTCTGTTGTGGCCTGTGCTATCCTCTATGCTGTTGCATGCTGGGGCAGCAGGTTGGGGGTCGCAACAGACTAAATAAATTGATCTGTAAGGCCAGTAATGTTGTGGGGACGGAGCTGGACTCCCTTAGGGTGGTGTCTGAGAGGCAGATGTTGTCCAAGAAAGTGCTGGATAATACCTCCCACCCACTCCATGACGTGCTGGCTATTCACAGGAGCGCGTTAAATGAGAGACTGAGATTACCAAAAAGCACCACTGAACAACACTAGAAATCTTTCCTGCCTGTGGCCATCTCCCTGTACAACTCCATCTAAAGCACAAGTACAGAGTGCAATAGTTACACCCTTTTGCACATCATCTACAGTAAAATAAGAAAATATAAAGTTTTACAGGTTACAGTTAAATGTCAATCATTTATTTCACCTCTGTAATGTTCTTGAGACACACACACACACACACACACACACACACACACACACACACACAAAGACTCACAACACATATATATGTACACAGATATACCATATACTATATAAATTGATGTATTTATATGATGTATTATGTATGTATGTATGTATGGATGGATGGATGGATGGATGGATATATGTAATAAAATATATATATATATATTATATATTAGTATATATTATACTATATACTATATATCTGCACATGAACATGACGATACAGTGGGGCAAAAAAGTATTTAGTCAGCCACCGATTGTGCAAGTTCCCCCACTTAAAATGATGACAGAGGTCAGTAATTTGCACCAGAGGTACACTTCAACTGTGAGAGACAGAATGTGAAAAAAAAATCCATGAATCCACATGGTAGGATTTGTAAAGAATTTATTCGTAAATTAGGGTGGAAAATAAGTATTTGGTCACCTCAAACAAGGAAAATCTCTGGCTCTCACAGACCTGTAACGTCTTCTGTAAGAAGCTTTTCTGTCCCCCACTCGTTACCTGTATGAATGGCACCTGTTTGAACTCATCATCTGTATAAAAGACACCTGTCCACAGCCTCAAACAGTCAGACTCCAAACTCCGCCATGGCCAAGACCAAAGAGCTTTCGAAGGACACCAGGAAAAGTATTGTAGACCTGCGTGGAGCCCCAGATCGAGGGAGATTATCAGTGGTCTTGTATGTCTTCCATTTTCTGATGATTGCTCCCACAGTTGATTTTTTCACACCAAGCTGCTTGCCTATTGTAGATTCACTCTTCCCAGTCTGGTGCAGGTCTACAATACTTTTCCTGGTGTCCTTCGAAAGCTCTTTGGTCTTGGCCATGGCGGAGTTTGGAGTCTGACTGTTTGAGGCTGTGGACAGGTGTCTTTTATACAGATGATGAGTTCAAACAGGTGCCATTCATACAGGTAACGAGTGGGGGACAGAAAAGCTTCTTACAGAAGACGTTACAGGTCTGTGAGAGCCAGAGATTTTCTTGTTTGAGTGTATGTCACCTATATTTAATATAATATTCTGGTATTACAAATCTCACAAGACAGCAACCTAGAAATAAATACACTGGACATGGCAAGTTATCCCACCAACTCTTCCACTCGGCAGCAAGATTAAAACAGTCGTCTACAACTGATCTCTCCCTCCCTCTGTCAGAGGCTGTGTGTGAGGGTGCAGATGTCAGAAGCACAGTGCAGCAGACGGCAAAATGGGAACAGTAACGTGTGGTTACACTTCACAGGAGAAAATTTCATTAAAGTAGGTCTTAATATAGTATATAGTTGTGGTATTGTATATATATAATTATGGTTAAAATTATATACACATACATATATATACTTACATATACATATATACTATATGTGTGTGTGTGTGTATGTGTATATATATATATGTATATATATGTGTATGTATATATGTAGTTATATTTCGTAAACTAATAATGTAATATAATAGAATATATTGTATTGTATATTGTTCATTTAGTCTGTGACTTTTGTTTTTTTGGGCGAGAAACTGTAACCTATCATTTCCATAAAGATTATGAAAGTTTTCTGATTCTGAAACTTGTGCTTTTACAGTTGCTTCACAGCACAGAGAATGATTAGTAAAATACATGCTCTACCTCTTAACCGCCAGCCAACCATGAAAAGCCAAACCCTTAGCCAAATTACTAAAGTAACTCGTACACAAACGTGAGAACTTCTGAAATAATACAGCTTTTTTTTTTACTTTCTCATTTAATGTGATTAGCATCAGCTCAGGTTAACAAAGTGTGAAGAAAGTTGTGTTTCCTTGAATATGTGCAAAAACATAGACACATAACTATACGGCTCATTGGTCAGAAGACATAATTGAAGGTGACACAAATATGGGCTGCTGGCACATCAACAACTTTTTACAGGTCCTTAATCCGTACCGGCTAATGGTAGACACATACATAAATTAAGAAGATCACTTGTCTAGGGCATTGTAGTACATTAGTACTGACAGTAATAACAAATACACAAGGGTTTGATTTTTCTTTTTTTTATTATAATTTTTTTTTTTTTTAAAGAAAACAGAACAACAAAAGGAAAGGAACAGGGCAAGAGTGAGTGAGAGAAGGAGGGAAGGAGAACAAAAGAAAGCTTAGTCCAGCCAGTAGATCAACAACAACAGCAGTGGTGCAGAAACACTGCAGATGTCACTTGTCAGAATCAGAATCGCAGTTTGTTTCAAATTTGTACGCAAACACAAAATTTGTTGAGGTGTGATGCTGAAAAAAACAGTGGCACAGAAACAGAATATATGGTATGTAAAGTATATATAATTTATAAATATCTATAGAAATATGTAAAATATTAAAAAGAAATAAATGCTCACAAAAGAAGTAATTTATACTGTCTACCTATAGACATAGAATACAATTAGAAAATAGGTATACAATGGGGGGTATTTTTAACGAATCCAGTATGCAAATTTTTTATCACCTGAGTAATTAGTGTTATTGTTGCACATTAACTGAGCAGTGATTGGGGTGAGGGGACATTATAAAGTAGTCAGATAGTCTGGGGAAAGTAACTATTCTTTTGCCTTAAGGCATAGGTGTCAAACTCTGGCCCGCGGGCCAAATTTGGCCCGCAGCCTAATTACATTTGGCCCGCGAAGCCATACCAAATTACTATTAGAGCTGGCCTACTGGTATTATACAGTTAATATATATATTGTTTAGTATTAAGCTTTGCTGTTCCATATTCAGTTTTTCAGCAAAACGTGTTTGAGTCCATAAGAAAAGATTCATTCTTATATCTGGAGGAAGATTTTTTTTTCAATAAATATTAGTGTTAGCCCGCGACTTTGTTCCAGTTTTGAATTTTGGCCCACTGTGTATTTGAGTTTGACGCCCCTGCCTTAAGGTGTTGGTTCTAGTGTTGGTTGGTTCTAGTGGCTACGTGCCAGAGGGGAGTGTTACAAATAGTTTATGACCGGGTAGGCAGCAATGTTCCCATCCATCTCAGTGTCCTGGAGGTGTACAGGTCTTGTAGGAAAGGCAGCTTGCACTCAATCACCTACACCTGCGGTCTCCAACTTTTTTTGCGCCACGGACCGGTTCATGCCCGACAATATTTTCACGGACCAGCCTTTAAGGTGTCGCGGATAAATACAACAAAATAAAACTAGTACCGGTACCGAAAAAAAGAAGATTTATTCATAACACACGTGAAAAGACCCAGGAAAACCGAGTAACGATAAAAACGATAACAAAATAACGCTGAAAACCAATAAAAACCCTGAAAACCATACATTTCACACCTGAGCCTCAATTCTCGCCTGGCCCGGTACCAAACGACTCACAGACCGGTACCGGTCCGAGACCCGGGGGTTGGGGACCGCTGACCTAGACCACTGGTCAAAACACCAATTTTTCCAGTGGTTTATTGCAATTTAAGTCATTTAAGTCCAGTGAATAGCTTGAAATTATACAAAGCTAGGTGGTAAACTGCCAGACGTTGAAAAAAAGGTATGGTTACGCGAAACTGAAAAATAATGTACATTTCAGAAAACAAAGAAGGCCTTTTTCAGGGAACACAAAATAGGTTAACAATTTAAAGCTGTTCTGCCAGCATGGAGGTTGATCAAGCCTTGAAAGCTGGTGCTAATAATTCCTACAGATGTTGCCAACTTTTCTGGATTACTACAACCCCCTCTGTCTGTATAAACCAGTGTTGGAACACAGTTGAACAGTATTGTTCTGCAGAGAGTAGTGTGTTGCTATAATAATGGCAAGAAAAATCCAATTAACAATGGAAGAGAGACAGACCATCATAACATTTTAAAGTGTTTTCCTACCAGAGAAACTAAAAGAAAGTCAAGGTGTCAGTAAGTACAGTTTCCTTCACCATCAAAGGCACTCAGAAACAAACTGCCCTGGTGGGTTCCAGAGTGTGGGGGTGCCTACTGGGGTCAGCGGGGGAGCTGGCCCCAGGGAGGGGCCGCTTGCCCCTCCCTTTCTTCCCTCCCCATCCTCAGCTGCCTCCCTATTCCCGCTCTACCACACCCACCCACACACGCAGGGCTTGGGGTGCAGGTATGTCACCAGGGTGCAGGGGAGGCACTCCCCCTCTGTCCCCTTCTGGCCGCCTGTGCCTCAATTTTATTCTGCAACCTAGACATCCACATTACTCACACTCTCACATAACACATACATATAGGGCCTTGGGGGTGGGCACGTTTTACAGCATCCAGAGGATGGTCGGTGTACTCCAACCCACCTCTGGCGCTGGTGCCCTACCCTCAATTTTAAATGCATTTAGACACTAAGGGTTTTCGGGAGGAGCCGTGCTGCTCTCTGAGAGGAAGCTAGTACCATGCTCTCCTGAGTTTTAAATGCACTTTAGAACAGCACACAGCAACACTACATATGAGCGGGCGTAGGGAGGTTTGAGGTCTTCACTCACCCCGGTTCTGTTAGCCGTCAGGGCTGGGGGGCTGGGAGGAGGTGCTGGCCGTCAGACTGGGGTCTGGGATGCGGGGCCTCCCTGCTACTGCAGATAAGGAGGTGGTCCGCTTGCCTCCACCCCAGAGAGAAGGGTTACATCTCCTGGGTCTAGGTGCGGCTTGCCCCTCTGAGGGCGGGGGTACCTGGACCTGGGATATAGAGTATGTTTGGGGAGTGCGACTGTCTGTGCAGTGTCTATTTGTGTCTGTCTACACGTTGGGTGAGTGCCGAGTATTTGGTTGTGCATATGGGGTGGGAATGCACGTCTGTGTCCGCGTGTGCCTGTTCGTCTGTGTCTATATGTCAGGTTGGGTCTTAGACTCAACCTCTCTGGGTACATCTCAGGCCCTCTAAAGTACGGAGGCCTATCTCCCCTCACCACACTCCCTGCCGGTGGCTGATGCCCTCAGACGTTGGTGTGTTGGTGGTCCTTGTCGTCTGGGGCTGGGCGCTCATGTATGTACCGGCTCACTCCTGGTGGCCGATTGGCGGGGCCGGGCGCCTGTGGCCCGGCTGGGCTCCTTCCGGGGGGTGGGATGCCCTCAGGCCTCTGGCCTCTGGGCCTGAAGCTCGGTCCTCTCTGGCACAGCTGGCTGCCGGCAGAGCCCGCGGGCACGCCACTGCAACCCCCTCTGGCCTCTGCTCCGTAGCTGCGGGGTGACCTCTCCTTTGGGGCTCTACTCAGCTCTTCCCAGGAGGGTGGCACGGTTCCCCCCCTTTTGGTGGTCCTCCTCGGGTCCTTGTACTCTGGGGCCTCTGGATATCTGGGGCCTGGATCTCCTCCATACCTGCTTCATACCCTGGTGGACGGGGCTATGGCTCCCCACACTCCCTAGCAGATCGTTACATGGAGAAACCTTTGGAATGCAAGCATGCTGATCCACACAGGTATGCACACAGGTGTACACACGGGTATTCACAGACGCGGACTACACTTTCTTGGCTGCTGCCTCAAAGCACATTGTGCGCTGTCTATCTTGCGTGCTGCACAATATCGTTTATTATTTAGTATCTACTGATATCTACTGCTAGCTAGTTTATTGTGAT
>NW_024583269.1:30928-62282 GCF_018398535.1 Haplochromis burtoni | reverse complement strand
AAAAAAAAAAAAAAAGAAAAGAAACAAACTGACAGGAAGAGGTCTGGAAGACTCAAAACCACAACTGAATCAGAGGACAAGTTTCTGAGAGTTAACAGCGTGTGTGATAGGCGGCTCACAGAACAACAGCTTCAAGCACAGCTTAGTAGTGGTCGTATAAGCAAGTCTCAGTTTCAACTGTGAAGAGAAGACTTCGAACTGCAGGTTTGACAGGATGAGTTGCAGCATGAAATTTATTATTAAGATGTCAGTAAGACAAAGAGGCTTGGCTGGGCCATGAAACACTGCCACTGGACTACTGCAGACTGAAAGAAGGTTAAACATGTCTAACACGGAGGAGGAAATGTGATGTTCTGGGGCTGTTTTGCTGGATCCAGGGTGGGTGACTTGTACACCCTGAACCAAAGCAGCCACCACAGCATTCTGCAGCATCATGCAGTACCCTCTGGTATGTGCCTAGTTGGTCAGGGGTTCATCCTACACAAAGAAAATGACCCAAAACACAAGTCCAAGCTATGCCAGAACTACCTCAGGAAAAAAGAACAAGCTTGAAAACATGGAGTGTCCAGCACAGTCTCCAGACTTAAACCCATCGAGCTGGTTTAGGACTGGACAGAAGAGTGAAAGCAAAGCAACCTACAAGGTCCGCATTTGTGGGAACTTCTGCAACACGTGAACTATCTGCAGAATATTTGATTTCTATTGTAGAAAGAATGCCACGCTGCAATCTGCCTTTGTTCTCAGCAGAAGCAGAAGTCACAGTTGTATTTTTTCAGCTGGCACTGGAAGTACATTCTCTATTGTGTCTTGTCGATGAAGCAGCCAATGTTTAGCTTGGGTGTTGGGTTCAACCTGAAGTCCACTATCATCTCTAATGATTTGGCAGCATTGAGGGTCCAGGTTGTTGTTACTGCACCAGGTCATCAGACTGTCAATCTCATTCCGCTTGGTGCCTCATCTCCACCTGTTCCCAATAAGGTTGGTGTCATCTGCAAACTTCAGAGGTTTGATGGACTGGTTTGTGGAGGTGTAGCTGTTGGTGTACAGGGAGGATAGCAGAGAAGAACATACACAGCTCTAAGAGGAACCGGTGCTGATGCACTGAAAGTTCAAGACATGTCTGCCGAGTATGACATGTTGCCTTATGCCAGACAAAAAGTTAATAATCCAATAATTGAGAGCCAATAATTGGCTCTGTGGATAAACTTCTTAAGGGGTGAGCAGTTAGGGGTCTTTGTAAATGGTGGAGGTGTTGGGATTGGGGAAACGCAGGTGCTGAAGGTACAGGGTGGGTAGTTAACAGGACTGTTCCATTGATTGTCAAAGCAACAGTAAAAGCTGTAAAAGCTGGGCTTTAAGCTTGTAGTTGGTTAATTGGCAAGTCATAATAATAACAAACGTACTGCATTTAAACATTCACAGCAGGTGGGATATCCGGTCTTTAAGTGATGACATATGAGCCCTGCTTCCGGGCCAAACTACTCTGAGTTTATTAAGGCTGTTGTGTTTTTAACATGTTTTAATGCTTTGTATCTTGTTCTATTTAATCTGAACAAGCCCTAAAAACAGTCAGTGATCACTGTCGGCCTCTCTCGTTTTTTATTACCGCTGTTCATTTTAAAGCTCAGTTTTTAAAACCATACAATGTAACTACAGCCCAGCTCATGTAGCAGTATATTAATGACTAACCTCGTATTGTGGATGGATTATCTCAGTTGTTCTAACTGAAGTTTGGTCCGTTTACAGCATCCTGCCATGCGATTGCATTTGTCCCTAACCATCGGGAGCCGTCATCACATCGACGTCCACCTTTGTTGTAGCGTTTGTGTCGCATATTATTTATATCATCGGACACTTAGACGCGTTGCTTTGGCAATGACCAAACTGATATGGAGGTACTAAATTGTGGAGGAAAACCAGTCATTCAGAGTCTAGTCGTAGCGAGCAGAGATGGGCAGTAACGCGTTACTGTAATCCGATTACTTTTTTCAAGTAACGAGTAAAGTAAGGGATTACTATTGCAAAAACGGTAATTAGATTACCGTTACTTTCCCGTAGGAACGCTGCGTTACTGCGTTACTAAAACCGTGATTTTTTTTGCGAGAATGTCTCATGACAGTGACGTAAGCGAGTGCGACGTTCGTGCAACAGCTGTGTGCAGATCAACAATGGATCACTATATCGAGTGCAGGAGAGAGTATGAGCGTGCAGCGTTTAAAGCGTGGAAGTACTGACCTTACTTTGAGTTTGATTCCATAAAAAGTGACAAAAACATTAGTGTCCGTTGTGCGTGGGAAGAAAACTTCTTTTTACAGCGAAAAAACCCCTAAACTTCCAAGCAAGCACCGAGTGCTGCTACCAGGGAAAATGAGCAACAGGACCGCTGAGTCTTTGACTTTTATTTTCTGCTGTGTTTTACTTGCATCTATTTGAAAGACTGAGTGTAAACACAAAAACTATTTTATTTTATGTGCTGGAATGTGCAGAAAATAGGTTTAAATGTTAAACTAAATTTCTTCCAGTCAGAGAATGTTGCATATAATTAAATTTTTGCTTGATGCATAAAGTTAAAAGATTAAAACTAATAAAACAAGTTTTAAAAAGAGACTTTTCCATTTGATTACATTTTGTATGATGGATTATGCAGAAAAAGTAGAATTGGGCTGAAAGATCTATCGCTTTATCACCTATTCAGGTTGTAAATGTGTTTTTAAAAAGTAACTAAGTAACTAAGTAATTAATTACTTTTGAAAATAAGTAATCAGTAAAGTAACGGGATTACTTTTGGGGAAGTAATCAGTAATTAGTTACTGATTACTTTTTTCAAGTAACTTGACCAACACTGGTGTTGATCTAAGTAGTTACTGATGAAAAAGTGGCTTTTGTAACCTGAACTGGATCCAATGGAACAAAGAAGCAAAAACATCCCTCAAAACCAGCTAAGGAGTCATATCTTTTTTCAAATTTTATGTGTCATTAGAAATAAGGGCGAGAAACCGGACATGACACATAATCTCTCCAGTGTGTCCTACCTCTACCTTGGAGCACTTTGCTGGTGCGATATGTTCAGAACACTGGATTAGTGAGTATGTAATCAGTAATTACAATAATCACACGTGAGTTCAAAAGAAAACTGTAGTGTCCAGTAACACTTTAGAAGTTTTCTCAAATAATTTTATGAACTCACTACTACTATATATTTTCCAGTGTAGTTGACCATTTTTACTATTTATCACTGTTTTTACACCATTTATTCTGTGGCTTTTCATGGACTTGAAAGTGTTGGAAATATCGGCTTCCTAAATCATTTATGAAAATAAAAATTTAATTGATGACAGTGTCACCTCTTGACCACTCGACAGTAAGATTTATAGAGAAGGAAAGTTGTATTATCATCAACCTTTTAGAGCTCAGTGACAAAGTGTGGAAACAAATGCAATCTTCAGCCATGCATTATAAGAGTGGTCACTGGGCTGTGATATAATCAAAAACCACTTCCCCCTTTTCTCAGCAACTGTGCCAACACTGTCTGTGAGCCCAGAGGTCTGCTCAGTGGCCCATAGTACCAGCAGAAAACTGTGGTTGTACACCCAGTGTGAGAGCATGGAAGTAAGAAGAATGTGAAGTGGGGCAGCTCCATCAGTGTGCACCGATCTCAGTTGCTTTGCTCTTGATAAACAGAGGAAAAAAATCCCTTACACACACACACTCACAGAAATGCAGATAAAGGCTGCTGTGGTTCTTTTCTCTCCCACAGCTCCTTTCATCTCCTTCACATCCGTTTTGTCCCATCTTTCATTTGTTCCCTGTAGAGTTTTCCAGTGGTCATTCTTCTTCTCTCTCTTTCTCATTCTTCCTGTATTTTGTTTCTCTCATCTCGATTCTTAGTTTTTTCTCTGTGTTTGCCTTCCTCATAGTAATAGGATTCAGCAGAGCACTGTGTTACCACTGGCTACAGTAACAATCATATGAGGTAGTGAATTTACCATTATGCAAACGACATCAGGAGAGCAAACTCATCTGTTGCGAATGGCTGCTGCTCCCACTTTTCTGTATGAGTATGCATGTGAATGTGGATTCAAAGAGATCCTAGCTTGCCATTTGAGAGGTGATGTCAGAAAGTCACTGTAGATTCGATGCATCCTGTGTGTGTATTTTACATATTCAGATCCGTTCTCTTGCATATGTAACAGCAGTGACAGTGACAACCATCAATACACTACAACATCTCTGAGGAATTTTCAAGGTCAGGAACAAAGCTGATGTAACATTTATGAGCACCATGAGCCAAGATGTACTGATAATTTTGCTATAGTTTAATTTTTCTTGATTAATTGTTAAATACTAAATATTTTTTTCATTTGAGTTTTAAAGATATTGAAATGATTATTAAATGTGTACTAAATGATTAATATTGGGTTTGTAAAAAAATATTTTGATGTTTATGGTAATATTTCCAGAAATGTTTGCATCTATATGATCAATGAAAACTGTAATTCATCTAAAAAAAAATCCAGAAAGTATTCATAGTATAGTATTTATAGCGCTTAATTTGTTGCACATGACATGATACAGACTGAATTCTTTCTCACAGCAAAATTCTACACAAAATGACAAAGTGAAAATTCTATCACTATACACAAACACACACCTATGCCTGTAGCAAATATGATACAAATTAAAATTCCCTGCTCGCCCCTGCGGGCAGTCTATCCTTCAAGCTCGGGTCCTCTACCAGAGGCCTGGGAGCTTGAGCATCCTGCACAGCATCTTAGCTGTTCCCAGGACTGCGCTCTTCTGGACAGAGATCTCCGATGTCATTCCCGGGATCTGCTGGAGCCACTCGCCTAGTTTGGGAGTGACCGCACCTAGTGCTCCGATTACCACGGAGACCACCGTTACCTTCACCCTCCACATTTTCTCCAGCTCTTCTCTGAGCCCTTGGTATTTCTCGAGCTTCTCGTGTTCCTTCTTTCTGATGTTGCTGTCATTGGGAACCACTACGTCTATCTTTACGGCCGTCTTCTTCTGTTTGTCCACCACCACTATGTCCGGATTGGTTAGCCACCACCTTTTGTCCGTCTCTATCTGGAAGTCCCACAGGATCTTAGCTTAGGATCCACAATGACGACGAAACAACTAGTCTCTCAGTGTTCCAACATTCAAAAGAAGGGACTGCTCTCAAAGCTAGAGACCTAAAATTGGGTACCAAGCCCCAAGATAGAAGAAGGATCGTTGAGTGCAAGAGGAACTGACCTGAAAGATAGGATCATGGCCAAGATTGAACCCTGCATTACCTGTAGCCGGTTACCAAGACTACCTGAAGTACCCTCAGAAGGTCTGCTAGATGATGTTAATGCAGCACTACGGACGATACTTACAGCCACCATTACCAAGACTAACAAGCTGATTTATACCACAGCAGCAGTGATCAGTGAGATGCTTGGCTACAAGTCGAACAGCCTCAAGGAGCAGTACTCTCCATGGAGAAGGAGGATAGAGGCTAAGATCAAGGTAGCATGGAGGGAGGTTAGCCAACTATCGGAACTGCAGAAAGGTGTGATGAAGAAGGTGCCTAAGAAGTACAGCAAGCTGTCCATACCTGAGGCCTTGGAAACTGCAAAGCAACGACTCACAGCCTTGGCCAGCTGCTTGAAGAGGTACACTAGAGAGACCGAAGAAAGGGGAATAAACCAGATGTTCTCCAAAGAACCAGCCAAGATGTACTCACGGGGCAGGGGAGCAATATAAGAACAGCACCACCAAGGCTGGAGACGGAACAATACTGGAAGAGCATATGGGAGAAGGACGCAACCCATAACGGCAATGCTCAGTGGCTAGTGGATCTGAAGGCAGACAATAGTGTGAATGTGTGTGTGAATGGGTGAATGACTGAATGTAGTGTAAAGCGCTTTGGGGTCCTATGGACTAGAAAAGCGCTATACAAATGCAGGCCATTTACCATTTACCAATAGCAACCTCCCTGAACAGGGTTCAGTAACCATCACGGTGGCAGACATCCAAGAAAGGGTCTCCAGTATGAAGAGTACCAGACAGCACAGCACCAGGCCTTGACATAGTTCATGCCTACTGGCTAAAGAAGATGACCGCACTCAAATCAAATCAAATCAAATCAAATCACTTTTATTGTCACAGCACATGCGAGTGAAATTCTTGTGTGCGAGCCCCACAAGCAACAGAGATGTGCAAACACAACAACACAAACGAGCAAAATACAAGAATGGCCAACCTGAAACTAATAAATATATGTACAATATATAATAGTGTATGCATTTCTGGATGTGTATACTAAATATTTTCCTACGTGTGTGTGTGTGTGTGTGTGTATACACATTTTTACAAATTAAATAGTAAAAAAAAAAATAAAAATAATAATAATAATAAAATATATAAAATATACAGAGTTGAATATGTGCAAAACAAGTGCTCCACGAGCACCTGGCAGCACAAATAAACCAGCTGCTAGTTGAAGAGACACCCAGAACAGCTAACCGAAGGCTGGACAGACCTGATCCTCAAGGACCACCAGAAGGGACTGGTACCCTCCAACTACCGACCAATAACCTGCCTCAGTACTACATGGAAGCTCCTGTCAGGCATCATAGTGGCTAAGATGAACAGGCACATGGCTCAGTACATGAGTGGGGCACAGAAAGGGATGGGCAAGAATACCAGAGGCGCAAAACACCAGCTACTGGTAGACAGAACAGTCAGCCGAGACTGCAAGACCAGACTGACCAACCTGTGCACTGCCTGGATTGGTTACAAGAAGGCCTATGACTCAATGCCCCACACCTGGAATGCCTAGAACTATACAAGATCAACAGGACCCTAAGAGCCCTCATCAGGAACTCAATGGGGTTGGGGCGGACAACACTAGAGGCCAACTCCAAGCCCATAGCACAAGTCACCATCAAGTGCGGGATCTACCAAGGAGATGCTCTGTCCCCACTGCTGTTCTGCATAGGCCTGAACCCCCTCAGTGAGATCATTAACAAGACTGGCTATGGATACCGACTACGGAACGGAGCAGTTGTCAGCCACCTCCTGTACATGGATGACTTGTGCTACATTTTTTCTGTATGAAAAGTGCTTTATAAATAAAGATTGATTGATTGACATCAAGCTGTATGCCAAGAGTGAACGAGACATCGATTCACGGATCCATACCACCAGGATATACAGCATATACAGACGGACAAAATGGTGGTACCTAACCAATCGGACATAGTGCTGGTGGACAAACAGAAAAAGATGGCCGTAGTGATAGACATAGTCGTTCCCAATGACAGCAACATCAGAAAGAAGGAACACAAGAAGCTCAAGAAATACCAAGGGTTCAGAAAAGAGCTGGAGAAAATGTGGAGCTCCCATGCCTCTGGTAGAGGACCCGAACTTGAAGGATAGACCCCCCGCAGGGAATTTATATATACATTAGAGATGTGCAAAGCAGAAAGTATTTGTATCTGTATTTGTACAGTGGCTTTCAAAAGTATTCGGCCACCTTGAACTTTTCCACATTTTGTCACATTACAGCCACAAACATGAATCAGTTTTAACGGAATTCCACACGAAAGACCAACACAAAGTGGTGCACACGTGAGAAGTGGAACGAAAATCATGCATGATTCCAAACATTTTTTACAAATAAATAACTGAAAAGTTATTCAGCCCCCTGAGTCAATACTTTGTAGAACCAGCTTTTGCTGCAGTTCCAGCTGCCAGTCTTTTAGGGTCTGTCTCTACCAGCTTTGCACATCTACAGACTGAAATCTTTGCCCATTCTTCTTTGCAAAACAGCTCCAGCTCAGTCAGATTAGATGCACAGCGTTTGTGAACAGCAGTTTTCAGATCTTGCCACAGATTCTGGATTGGATTTAGATCTGGACTTTGACTGGGCCATCTAACACATGGATATGTTTTGTTTTAAACCATCCCATTGTTGCCCTGGCTTTATGTTTAGGGTCGTTGTCCTGCTGGAAGGCTGAACCTCCGCCCCAGTCTCAAGTCTTTTGCAGACTCCAAGAGGTTTTCTTCCAAGATTGCCTGTATTTGGCTCCATCCATCTTCCCATCAACTCTGACCAGCTTCCCTGTCCCTGCTGAAGAGAAGCCCCCCAGAGCATGATGCTGCCACCACCATATCTGACAGTGGGGATGGTGTGTTCAGAGTGATGTGCAGTGTTAGTTTTCCACACATAGCGTTTTGCATTTTGGTCTCATCTGACCAGAGCAGCTTCTTCCACATGTTTGCTGTGTCCCCCACATGGCTTGTGGCAAACTGCAAACGGGACTTCTTTGGTTTTCTGTTAACAATGGCTTTCTTCTTGCCACTCTTCCATAAAGGCCAACTTTGTGCAGTGCACGACTAATAGTTGTCCTATGGACAGATTCCCCCACCTGAGCTGTAGATCTCTGCAGCTCGTCCAGAGTCACCATGGGCCTCTTGGCTGCATTTCTGATCAGCGCTCTCCTTGTTCGGCCTGTGAGTTTAGGTGGACGGCCTTGTCTTGGTAGGTTTACAGTTAGTCCATACTCCTTCCATTTCTGAATGATCGCTTGAACAGTGCTCCGTGGGATGTTCAAGGCTTGGGAAATCTTTTTGTAGCCTAAGCCTGCTTTAAATTTCTCAATAACTTTATCCCTGACCTGTCTGGTGTGTTCTTTGGACTTCATGGTGTTGTTGCTCCCAATATTCTCTTAGACAACCTCTGAGGCCGTCACAGAGCAGCTGTATTTGTACTGACATTAGATTACACACAGGTGCACTCTATTTAGTCATGTAGCACTCATCAGGCAATGTCTATGGGCAACTGACTGCACTCAGACCAAAGGGGGCTGAATAATTATGCACACCCCACTTTGCAGTTATTTATTTGTAAAAAATGTTTGGAATCATGTATGATTTTCGTTCCACTTCTCACGTGTAGCACCACTTTGTGTTGGTCTTTCACGTGGAATTCCAATAAAATATTCATGTTTGTGGCTGTAATGTGACAAAATGTGGGAAAGTTCAAGGGGGCCCAATACTTTTGCAAGCCACTGTATTTGTTGAGGGGGGGAAAGTATTTGTATTTGTATTTGAGTAAAATTCAAAATAGGTTTAAAAATCCAGTTGTTTTGCGTTACACTTTTAATTAACGTTTTAGTGTGAGTATTCTTTAATTATATCCATTATAGTAATTATGGATATGCAATATTAGTTGATGTTTTTCCATAAATCCAGCAATGAACATGTAACAAGGAACGTCACTGAAAAGAAAATAACATAACAGCCATTGCCTCATCCATGGTTAAAGACACACTAATAAAATACAGAGGACGCTGAACAGACAGCGAAAATGACTTGCAGGGGTAGAACATGGTTATGATGATGAATTGGTGCTGGTGGGGGGAGTTGGCAGACAGTACCAGAAGAGGATGCTTTAAGTGCATGTGATTGTGCATAGCAGATGTTGACAGATGTTTGATATGTCTGCCTCTGCTGATTAGACTTTTGCACACATTACATATCACTTCGGTTTCATCTACAGCACTGACTGTAAAATTCTTCCACACAGAACTTGAGCAAGTTTTTTGGCTGATGGATGACCAAGAGATGGCTCAGCAGCAACAACATTCCTTTCTATTTGGTTGCCCAAATCCATGTGGGGAGTTTCAGCTAAGTTAATGAATGATGGGAAGCTATGTTAAGGTTAACTAGCCTATAGCCTACATCTTGCTGTCTGCAAAAGACAGAGTAACTTAAACGTACCATATAACTCCCACAAGTGCATACAATTCGACACAACTACACAAGCATTGTTTTAACCGTTTAAACTGAATGTTAATGTTACTCTGTAAACAGCCTATCTACGTAAACAGAACGAACATGAGAGCACCCGAATGCAGTCGTCAGTAATGCAGCGAAATGGAATAATCTCCCGATCCTCTCTAAAGTCATAAACTGCCTCCGGAACTCAGTTAAGGTACAAAAAATTCTATTCAACAAAAGTAGTGATGCAGGTCAGCCTTTTTTCGCTCAGCCGAGCCTTCTCTGTTGCTGTGTGGTGGAGCCTGTGTCAGTCACCTCTTTCACACGTCACTCACTCATCCGGTCATGTATTGCGGTCTCATAAGGAAACTCAGCTTTTTGATATAAAGTTTTACCTTGTTCCCGAATACAAATATTTTTTTAAGTATTTGTTTGAAATAAGTACTCGTAAAAAACACGTTATTTGTGCGTTTCCGAATACCGTATTTGGGTTCAGCTCCACCCATAATATAAAAAAAATTAACACCCAGTTAGTGTGACCGTCCGACCTTCGGATCTGCCACCGTGATGGTTACTGGAACCTGTTCAGGGAGGTTGCTATTGTCTGCCTTCAGATCCACTAGCCACTGAGCATTGCCGTTATGGGTTGCGTCCTTCTCCCATATGCTCTTCCAGTATTGCTCCGTCTCCAGCCTTGGTGGTGCTGTTCTCTTATTGTTCCCCTGCCACAGAGAGTACACCTTTGCTGGTTCTGTGGAGCTGGTTTATTCTCCTGCCTTCTATATGTACCTCAAGCGGCTGGCCAAGGCTGTGAGTCTTTGCTTGGCAGTTTCCAAGGCCTCAGGTATGGACAGCTTGCTGTATTTTTTATGCACCTGCGTTGTTGCACCTTTCTGGCTAACCTCCCTCCGTGCTGCTTTGATCTTGCCCTCTAGCCTCCTCCACGGAGGGTATTGCTTCTTCTGGCTGTTCAACTTATATCAACTGATCACTGCTGCCGTATTGTAGATCAGCTTGTTAGTCTCGGTAAGCGTGGTTGTAGGTATCATCCGTAGTGCTGCATTAACATCATCGAGTAGATGATGTTAATGCAGGTCTACTCGATGATATATATAATGCACTGTTCAGTTTTTGTCTTTGTTAAAGTAATGGAGGGACTTACTAGAGCAATCTTTAAATGCTGTTTTTAATAAAATTGTCACACAATTGCATCTGTAAAAGTCTGTTAATATACCATGCAGGACAAGTGGTGAAAGCAAATGTTAAAGCAGTGTAATATTACAACCAATAATATGTAAAAAAGGTTAGGGTTTCAAAATATAATATTAAAATTATTTTTTAAAAAAAGTGAAAGATGAACATTTGAAATTTCAAAACATGTCTTTATGTATTTGTGTGTTTTTCAGTGTTATTTCCCAAAACATCTTCTTGCTGCCTTTTTCCCCTCTGAGGAAATGCTCTGCTATGTGTGTGCATGGACAGGCTTGTGCGTGGGTCAGCTGTGTTGGGTAGATATACATGATGTACCAAGCCATTAAAACGT
The DNA here is from genome assembly GCF_018398535.1 of Haplochromis burtoni. Classification (NCBI taxonomy): domain Eukaryota; kingdom Metazoa; phylum Chordata; class Actinopteri; order Cichliformes; family Cichlidae; genus Haplochromis; species Haplochromis burtoni. The sequence continues at coordinate 50,965 of NW_024583269.1, read as the reverse complement.
GCAAAAAGCTTGTGTTTATTTGGCTATCCAAAGTTCATCCAAGACAGCTTTAGAAAGCCAACAGAAAGGCATATTGACACAAAGAGTGGATTAACAGGCACCAATACTTGGGTCAGCCCTCATTCCCCCACACAAACATCGCAATACTACTTTTGTAATTATTCTGCTGCCACTGCCATTGTCCTGTAATTAACGGGTCAGGTTTATTGTCAGCCAAATCAAACATTATTTCTAATTCTCGTAATTCAGTACCACACATATAGCAAATTAGCTGATGATGAATTGGGGATTAATACTGGTCATCATTTATTGCTTATATTTATAACTAATATTTAGTGTCTCGCCACTGTAAGTGATACTATGTGTAACTCTCAATAAGACGTAGACTATTTGAATGTAAACATCTCCTTATAGTGAGATATCTACAGCTCATTTCAAGTTAAAATAATTGAGAATTAGCTTACTCGCTCTATCACTAATTGATATGCCTTCATATTTTGTTTGTGCCAATTAGTATTTATGGTAAATTAGTATTTATAGGAACATTTAAATGAAACCTTTCAGCAAGCAGTGTTATTTCTGTGCCAGCACCTGAAAATGGAAGATTCACTCCACTTCCACTTCACTTCCATTAATTAACATGCAATGGAATCACTATCCCACTGTACCAACAAAGAGCGAACTGGCTGTGAAAAAGAATTTTTAATTTCAAAATTTTCATGAGCTGCTGCATCAGATTTACACTGTAGTCTAATGTTGCCATCCCATGGAATTCATAGGAGAAGTGTGATGCTGTCTCACAGGGTATAAAAGGCAATGCATTATCAGAACAGTCAGTTTAACCGAAGTACAAAAAAGTCTTATGAAATCTATTAAGTTCAGATTAACAGGCAGAAATATTTTTGGATAACTATTAGCAACCATCATGAAAGATCATCTAAAAACTCAGTGCTTTGGCCTCAAGTCTCTACTAACACCCGAGGGTCAATTTTCCTATGAGACTTGCCACCACTGTGACACTGTTGCCATTGCTATGGTAATGCCCGTGGTTATTACCATGGTGATGGTAAAAAAAGGTCAGTCAGTGGAAACGCAGCTACCCCCTGACTGATCTTCCTCTGGGTTTGCTTTTTTGACAGAAATATGTTTGCAGGCTTACAGAGAGTTTCACATGCTAGACAATGGTATCTTGTGTCCTTAATTCTGAGACCCAGCGACAGACCATATCCATGTATGCCGTAGCAAGAAGGTATGCTGTCTACCAGCAAAATCTCAAGAGTGTCGAGAGGATACAAGGAAACTGTTAGAAAGGTAGATCGATCTAGACAGAGCAATGCAAGGGCATCAGCCCACCTGCAGGACAGAACAGAAGAACCACCATTACAGTGCTACAAAATGACTTCCAGCAGCCTACTCACAGGCATGTGTCTGGCTAAATTTTCAGCAGCAGACTTCATGGTTTGGAGCATTCTTTAATGGGATCAGCACTCAGTTACCATTTACCCACAACATAAGAGCTGGTATGTCTACCAATGTCTGGCCATTCTCTTTATAGCAGTGAAACGATGATGCTATAACAAATATTATTTTGCCTACAACATCACCCAGCATGATAATGAGTATTAGCAATGGTTCAATGATTGTCTTAGAAGAAATATCTTTGCAAGGTTACAGAGAGTTCCACATGCTAGACAATGGTATTTTGAGTCCTTAATTGTTAGACCCAGTGACAGACCATAAAGTGCTGCACGGGGACCTGAGCTACTCCAGGTGAAGGACAATACCTGGCCTAATGTAATCAGAGTTTGTAGGCAGCTCCTGGACGATAAAGGCATTGATGCCATTGACTGGTACGTTATGTATTGATGTATCCAAATTGTGTCACAGAACGTCCAGAAGCTCACTGATGCCCTGTCTCAGCTGTGGTAGGAGATCATCCAGGAGGATACAGTCCGCCATCTAATCAGCGGCATGCCCAGACATTAGGAGTGCATACAGGTGTAACGTATGCCTGGACCAGTTTGTGAGTTAATTTTCTACTTGGTGTGATTTGGAATCTAGCCAAAGGGTTAGTAACTCTGGTTTTCACAGACTATGCCATTTATGCCATTTTACACAATGTATCAGTGAAGAATTTTACCTCTAATATTTGATTCATCAAGTGCAGATGTGTTATTTAAGGGTTCCATTTATAGTTTGGAGCAGTATAGATATAAAAAAGAACATGTCTGAAAATGTTCTGCGGTTAATTGTTGTTTGCCTGTTAATTTGATTTTGTTTGCTTGTCTGTGATTTTTGTTTTGTTGTGTTTTACTACCAACATTAAAGTCAAACATCACAAAAAATAATACTGAATGCACTAAATGAACAACTCACTGGTAACGATGATTACAGTACGCCCATAACTCGTATGACAAAGCAAGAAGAGAAAACAAAATTACTTAAAATACTTTGACTTGGGGTATCAGTCCAGCTTCTCAGTGTCTTATTCCCAGTTGTGCTTAAGATCCCATGACAATGGATCAGGTGTGGATATGGTTTGAAAAACTCAAACAAATTCTCAAAGAACTTGAATTAAATGGAGAGTTACTTTTATCCAAATGCACATATGTCTAATCTGAACTCAGCTTCTTTCTTCGTCTCTGTCAGACAGAAATTCAAAAAAACAAAACCCTACACTTAGTGCCCTTAATAGCTGTTACATTTTTTTTCTTACTATGAGGGATGGTAGATGTTTAGTGTCTAACTTTTAGGAGCCAGTAGACATAAAAATCATTGTTTTGTTTTTTTAAATAATGTTTTTAATTCATGCAAATATGAAAGAAATTAGAAAGATGTTTTTGAACAAGTGCTATTAGCATACTATAAAAATAGCATTGACTGACATACAAGTGTGCTTTATTTAGTTTTAATTAAAAGGTGACTTATAAAAGCTGAATATTCCTGATTTTATTTCCCACATTAAACAATGGACAGTTTCAGCCATTTTACCATAATTTCACTTTAACTTCATCATGAAAACTATAATTAATTACACTGCTTAAAATAAATGAATGAATAAATAAAACACTAATAAAGGAGCACTCAGAAAATAGATCAGTTTGAATGGGGAAAAAAGTAATGCTTGACATTTATACTAATCTGGATCTGGATGTGTTAGGAAAAATAGGATGAAAGGAAAATGGTCAACCTATCAACCAAACATGATGAGGTTCAAGATTCTCTACTGTCATTGTGACAGAAATGTACAGTGAAAAAGAAATCTTATATTCACTGCCTCTGTATGCATTTGAAAAAGTCTAAGCTTGAATTTTTCTAGTAAAACAGTAACATTGTATCTTTCTCAAAAGGTTTCCACTCACTTTTTAACTTCTACCTGACTACAACAAAGTGTGCCTTTGGGTCATTTTGAGTTCAGTGTTCCTTAGAGTAGTGTTACTGTTTTTAACTGCTATCAAAGGTAATTTTTATTGTCCAAATATTTTTTTGTTAAAGATTTAATTGGATTTTGTATCTGTCTGCTTCCAAATCAACCTTTAAGTTTGCTTTATGTCCTCGCAGTGGCCCATTGTCTCTGTGGTTCACACAGATTTTGAATCGGCATCAAAGAGCACAATGAAGCTGTCTCTCCCCCCCCCCTCAACACACACACACACACACACACACACACACACGCTATTTCTCTACTAGCTATGTGGGAATTTGTGCAGAAATGCTGTCAAACAAAGCTGGGCCGTTGTTAACAGTGGCTTACCTTCTGAACCGCATTAAAACTATATCTGTGTTTTCTGTCATGTTGGCGTTGCCAGGCTGGCATTCTAGAGCAGCGGTGTAAATCTATATATGTGAAACAACTTTAGTCTTTGTAACCTACATCAAAGTAGTTCAGTTTTTCTTCTAAAAAAAACGAGTAATTTTAATGATGCTTTCTTGGTTGTGTGGCACAGCGCCACATTGAGACTCTGTAATTACTAATAGCAGATATAGAGTCCCAGGGCATGATTCTCTGCCAATCTCACAGGCACCTCTCTGGGCACTGTGTACCTTATCACACAGGCTTCTCATTTCAGATTCACATCAAAGTCACCCATCTCTGCTTCTCCTTGAAAAAAGAACTATTTCCGTGTGTTGAGGTTTGAATTAGCTATGGCTTGAATGAAGCCATTTATTAAGAGATTTTCACCACTGAGTAGACATTTGAACCAGATCAAACACAGCTCAGTGTTTGGCATTGCCTATCAAAAGTGAACTGATGCCTTCGTAGAAGCTATGTGAGTTGTTTCATGTGGTTACGCACTCCCCAAGGAAATCAAAGCCACCTGTCTTCTGTCCACCCAGTGAACTAAGAAGGCTCTTGCATGTTTTTGTCCTTGTGAGTGACTACATTTGCTTTTACTATAAATTATTTAGTCTAATTAAAATTGCTGTTCAGAATGCCACTCAGATAAGCAACACGTTCACTTTATATTGGGCACTTACTGCTGAAAACCATTTAGATTAAAGGACTGATTCTAGTTTCAGACAATACAGAAGTCAGAAGCTATGATTACCTGGACTGAGTCAGTGACAGTATCCATGTATTTCAATTCACACATTTACTGTAATATTTTTTAAATGCAAGCTTGTGTGACTGTAATTTGGTTAACTACTAAACTGTAACTGTGCTTTAGCAGGAGCCACAGTCATAATCGCACTTTTATTCTTATTTTTATTTCCTGAACTACAGAGTCCTGAAGTTGTTTCTTTTATGGGTTTTTGCACCCAAAGCTTATAAGTACAGAAGCTATAAATGTAAGTGCTAGAGTTTGGATAATACAGACTATAGAAGCTGTGGGTCAACAATGGGCAGGACTGCTGTTGGTGTATATTTCTAAGAACTCTGCACAAATGTACTTTAAAAGCTTCTTTTTAAAAAAATTTTTTTAACTGAACGCAACATTTTATAAATCAAATTTAAAAAAAAAAAACATTTTCTTTTGGTTGTAGTCAGATTTGTTAAAATAAAATTCTTCCATGACATAAATAAAAATATTTCTTTTCTTATCTTGTGTGTGCCTTTCCTAATAGAATATTTAAAAGCCAAACAGCGCGCAGACATGCCTGAATCGGGAACAATCAGCCATCCAGCGTTCAAGTGTTTTTATGACATGGACTAACTGCCTGTTATTATGCTTCGCTTTGAGTTACTGCCTCTCAAGGACTGATCCATTACACGCTTTCACAAACACACACATCAGGTTACATATTATTGATCTCATTTTAATCGATGAGCACGGAGAGTCTCTACTAGGACTGTTTTATTTAAAATGATCAAATAATCTTACTCATATTTTGCTTGTTAAATTAACTAATTGATATCAGAATTAAATATACTGGTTCTACTTTTCTGGTTTTACTGATTAATCAAAGGTCTTTAGATTAAAAGCTCAGTTTACCCATACACTGATACAGTTTTTCACTACTTTTAATAGTCCCTACAATGATACAGTGAAAACAGAGAAAAGCTGAACAAACAGAAACCATTTTAAATTAAATTCTGGATTTAACAGAAGAAGAGAGTCAGTATGAGCAAAATGTGTTCTTTTCTTTCTAGCTGCTGTCAGTCTTGTGCTCCAGCATGTTGGATCAACTTTTCAGGCCGTCTTTGGGAAATCCCTATAACGATGATTACAGCAGTCCAGCTTGGAAATGATAAATGCATGAACTAGTTTTTCAACATCAATCTGAGAAAGGAGATATTGCACAAATGGAAGAAAGCAGTCCTAGATATTTGTTTAATATGCTCATATAAACAAAATGGCTCCAAGGTTCCTCACAGTGTTACTGGAGGCAATGGTAATGCCATCCACAGTGAGCATCTGGTCAGATATCATATTTCTAAGACTTTCACAGCTGACCTCACCCAGGTCTTTAAGTCTTTACGACATTCCTGCAATTTACTAATTGTTGTGTTATCTGGCTTCATGGATAGATAGGGTTGAGTATCATCTGCTTAGCAGGGAAAATGTATGCTATGCCTTCTAATGATACTGCGTAAGGGAAAAATGTATACATTTATGTATGCAAACAGAACCTCGTGAACTCCATAACTAACCTTACTGTGTGAAGAGGACTCTCCATGTGATTAATTTATCTGCAAGAAACTATGCTGAGGAAACCCATTCAGGTATCTGATATGAGGAGCGTGGTATAAAACCGTAACTTAATGTCAACATGCATTTTTTTTTCACAACCTTAAAGTCCAGTCTCTACCACATATAAATGTTTTAAATGAAGTCTTCACTGGTAATCCAATGCTAAACCTCAACAAAGTTACACATTATTCAAAAGTGTCTTCTTTAAGGTTTTTATGTGACGGCGTACATAAAAAAGATGGGCCTCAGCTCTGCCCACAGTTTAAAACTCTTAACAGCCATGTTACATATTCATTAGAATATAAATTAAGGCAGTGGTAGTATTTCTGCCCCCTAACAAGTCACTTTCTTTTTTTAAGAATGAAGAATCAGTTTAGCTGATAGAGTTGTTTGCTTCACCTTATTAAACCCTTCGAATTATGCCTTCCTGTGTGTTACAGCCTACTCAACCCAGAGATGATCTGAAAATCACACTTGTGTTTTCTCAAGAAGCTTTTTTCCCTTTCAGAGAAGGCGGAATTTAAGGGTGGGTGTGCAAGAAAAAAGAAGGGGAAACTAGGTCACCATTTTTACTACAGTGTCCTTTTTTCTTCTCATTGTTGCTGAGGAGCTTTATACCCCCTGTGGTGAAAGAGAAATTCCGTGTTCCTATTGGCTAAAAGCTGATGATGACCTGCAGGTGTGGAGAATGTTGGTATTGGACAAGTTGGATGTGCAGGACATGATTGGAGGGGAAGCAGGAAGAAGATGGGGGTGTGGTTGCAGAGAGAAGTAAGGCAGGGGTGATGCTCCCCCCCCTACTGAGATACTATGGCACCCCGGGGAGAGCATTGCAAAAAGGGGAGAGCGTGGAATAGACGAATGGAATCTGCAAGCAGGAATGTAGCTCGAGTTGTGCAGACGGGAGACACAAAGTTACTGGGTGAGAAAAAACAGAGTGAGATGGAGAATGATTGAAGAAAGAGAGAAAATGGGGGTGAGGGTACTAATCCTCTCTGTGCTAGCAGCAGGAGGTATTTTTGTGTGTACAAGAAACTGTGTGAAGTGAAGCACACATTGTTCCTTGAGCAGACCTCAGTGGAAAGTGCTCAGCATTCATATTTTGTCAAAATCATTCCCAGAAGCTTTGTCCACTCCTGTCCCCAAACGCAGTCCACAGCTCAACGGTACAGTGCGTAGTAAAAAGGAGAGTTGTTGCACAGCAGCCGTAGGCCAGAGCACATACATGGCTTTCTACAGCAGTTAGACATTGGAATTAGGTATCAGTGACCACTAGTCCTCAGTACACAGATTCAGTGTAACGTAGTACTTTATTTTGACAGCTTTGGTACCAGCCATAGCAACTGGTTACATTTTGTCACCAGTTGCTAAACCTTGTACAGACACATATCTGTGAACCTATAGTTTTTCTGACATTGTAGATGTGCTGATATTCTGTTACATTCTTCACCTTCCACGTATAGAATAATATGTCTTAATAACTTAAATAAAATTACAGCTTAAAATGTCCCACCTAAGGCGTTGATATTGTTCTGGCTTTCTTTGGAGAAAACCATTATAAATCAAACTCCTCAACTATTTTGATCCGTTGTGGATAAGTAACAGGATTTTCAAGTGTCTTGAAGATGTTATTCATTTCCTGTCCTGAACATTTGCAAGGAAAGGACGACTTCCTGCAACACTGTCACACATCGTTAGTATTACTTTGTCCAGCACAACCCACAGATACTGATATTGATATCGCAGGAATCGGGAGGGTAAGTCAACATCTCAGATTTGTTGTTGTGCTCCTCAAATCATTCCTGAACCATTTTGGCTTTGTGGCAGAGCACATTATCCTGCTAAAAGAGGACATAACCATCAGGGAATACCATTTTCAAGATGAACATGATCTGCAGCAGTACTTAGGTAAGTGTTATGTGTAAGTAATTTCCACATGGAAGGCAGAAGAACATGAGCCAAAGGCTCACACTGCCAGCTTGCCTTCTTCCCATAGTGCATCCTAGTGCAAGGCTTTCCCCAAGTAAAGCAACATGCACAAATCTGGACACGTGACGCTATAAATATATATATTTGTTTTAAATCACGGTTTATTAGATCAGGCCACGTTTCTATTGTTCTGATGCGGAGGTGACTACTGTTGGCGCTTTGAGCTGTGTACAGGGCTCAACACGGTGTCCTTGACTGGTCTGTGCCAATGTACACCATAAGGAGCAAACTGCAATGCACTGTGTATTCCCACACCTTTATATGAGAACCCGCATTAACATGTTCAACAATTTGAGCAATGATAGCTCATCTGTTAGACTGCACACACAGGCCAGCCTTCACTCCCCGTGACCATCAATGAGCCTGTCGCTGGTGCACCACTGTTCGATCCTTGGCAAGTGTTGGGTCTGTGTTTCCACAAGCCCCGCTAATTCTAGAGACTTATTCATCATGAAGAAAACAAGACAGTCGATCGATCGATTATTTGCGCAAGGGAGGCCTTGTGTTGGTGTTAAAATTCTACTTTAAACTGTGTTATCTTTGGCACTGTTCTTAGATTGAACTATCTGCAACAACAAAATGATGTTTTTGTGAAAGGTTGCCAGTAACAAAACACTGCAATTTAAATGCAATTTAATTTAATTTAGATGCAATTTAAAATTGATTCTTTGCATTGGTTCATCTTTTGAGTTAGGTGTCTTTTATCAAAATGTATAGGGCAGTGTGAAGTGGGTTAACAAACAAACATTAAAATACTCCTCTAAAAATGGTCAGGATTTAACGAATGAAAAAGTAGGAAAACGTGAAAGATTAAACTGGTCAGAAAGACTAGAAAACATTGCTGAAGTCCACTTTAAAAATGACTAGAAAGTCAGGCTGTCATGGTCCTGTGTCTATGGAGTCTGTGTGTGATGCTCGGGTAGCCACACCCCCGGGCTGGGCCATCACCTGCTTTCCATCAGGGTGATTACCTGGAGGACTACTTAACCCTGCGCTGACGGATGCTCCACGTCAGTCTGTTAATCACCTCTCTGTGGTAACTAAACTCCCGCGAAAGCGTTGCGCTAATGTTTTATTTGAAATGCGTTAAATCTGCCTTCATGTGTTTAAGATTTCAATCCGGCGTCCAGTGTCTGCCACCTGCCTGTCCTCCTGCTCGACTGGATCACCCGGTGCATCATGTGGCCTCGTCACTAACTCCACGGATTCCCTTCTCACGGACTTTCCCACTTCTCTCCCGAGCCCCACGGCCCCACTCCGATTGTAAGCCTACTACTCTAATCCTGTCTTGTTGTGTTCCCATGCTTCCCAGCTCACTAGTAATTTTCTCCCCTTTTTGTTGCAGCCTCCCACGGTCCCGATTCCGGCTTCCCCGCGTCATTTGTTTCCCCGGGTTTTTTAGTTCCTTATTTGCTCCTCTGGTTTTCCCGGGTCGCCTTTTGTTATTTACAATAAAGTGTCTTTTCCTGCTAGCACTTGAGCCTGCTTCTGCATCCTTTTGTGCACGTGCACCTCGGTGCATGACACGGGCTTGTTGGAATATACAGAAATGAGAAGTGAGCCAAACGTTTTCCACAGCTCTGTATGGTGAAAAAAAAAATCTTAAGGCCAAGTGCCCGGCTGGGTGGTGGACCGCTACTGATAGTAGGGAATTGTCTATGCATCTTTGGAATGTTTTCAGAACACGAGGACTCCTGTCCTCATGTTTAATACCTAGTAACTTTTGGGGACAGTAATGAGGTGTTCACAAATCAGAATACCACACGATTTCCTTCAGTTTAATTGAAACATGCCAATAATTTGCTCCTGATCCTACTGTATCTGCAGAGGTTCATTGTTCTCTCTGATTAGCAAACCAGATACTTTTGTGCATTTCAGAGATGCAATGCAAACTCTGAAGTAATCGAGCTTTTGCATTTGTGACTCCAAAATCGTGCCACTGTACATCGGGCAGCCCACTTCACCGCTGCAGTTAAATCTAATTTAAAAACATACTTTTAGTCCCTGGCCTCCGACCCAGTGTGAGATGCTGGCTGTGAGTTACTTTTTACAGTTACAGTGAAGAGCCATAAACAACACATTGTACAGTAGTTCACATGATACCCAAAGTTAATCTTAAAGCATAGCAAGACTTGTAACCAAATAGTAATCATCATAAGTCATAAATGAGGTTATGAGTTTTGCTTGCTTGTTTTATTTCTGTAAATCTCACATGATTGTTTGTTTGTGTTGTTCAGGCCTGGATTCAAACAGTCCACACACAGTAGATCGTACATTCTCTCCATGCTGCATGAAACCCTCCCACAATTTCTTTAATAATTATAATGGAGGACAGAGAGGCGCACAACACAGCTGCAGTAACCAGCCCACAAGTCTTTATTTCTTTGCTTGTTTTTCCATGTAGTGATCTCAACTAAACTGATCAGTACGATAATAAGAGGTCATGTTTCTCCCTGCTGTGCAGTTTATTATTCTTTGTGAAATATCATAATATCCCAGAGCTGATTTTGTTTGAGGGCTTTTCCATCTAACCCAGCAGAGAAGACAGATAAATATAGAAATCGATGCCGTCAAATAAATAAATAACATTTCACACGTCTTCAGGGAGACGTGGGTTAGTGAGCCAAAACTGGGCTTAGCACTTATTTTATGTCACTTATTCAGCATTACACATCACCATGGTAACGTAGATTGCACGACTAACCTTCTTTGATACAGGATACATTCAGATTTATGGATGAAAAATTGGGGAGATTGGAACTTGTTTTAATGCTGATAATATTCAAGATATACATGCTTGTTTACAAAGTAAGTACTTTATTTTCCGTGATGATTTATTGTGTCAGAGATATAATAAATATCTATAACATTTTCAGGGCATTTGCCCACTTGCGCATCTTTTAAATAGCACATAGCTTACGCGCCTTGACAATGCATATTAATAATAGATAGTAATTTAACTTGGATATTAGTTATAGAAATATTTCATAGAATTCATACGAGTTATTTGTGCAATACATATTTCCTATATTCCATCACTGCAGACTCATTCTGCCACAGAGGTACCTCTTTTTCAGCCTCAACAAGGTGACCAGCATTGGAGTGAAGAAAAATGTTATTTAGTAATATCTATGACTGTTTTATTTGTGTAGCACATTTCATTATATTTAAACTCAATGCGATTAACAAAGAAGACAAAAACGTAAAAGTGATATGTATTTCTCTGTGCACCTTCAGCACACTAAGGTCTGATACTGGGAACAAATAAAAGCTCCTGAAGACCTGGCATGTCTGACTGGGTTGTAAGCAGCAGGTCACTTATGTACTGGGGGCAGAACCATTGAGAGCTTTGGGAACTAACAAAAGGATTCCTATTGCACTGGGATAAGTAAGTGATTCCAGTGCTGGCGTACGGTGGTCAAATTTCCGTGCACCTGTAACAACTCTGGCTGCTGGAGTTTGAATGAGCTGATGTTGTCCTATTGTTAATCCGGGGAATCTTGTGAACAGAACATTACAATAATCAAACCTGCTCGATATGAAAGCATGGAATCAGTTTGAGTGATTTTATAATCTTAGATGTGTTTTTTATGTTATAGAAGTTCTGGTAAACCTTATTGATTTGATTATCAAAACTGAGTTCACTCTCCAAAATGCTCAGTGTTTCAGAGACAAAGATGATAAATGTGAACACATGCAGCTATGCTATTGCTGCTCAAAACTGGCATGACATGTCGTACAAATACAATACTCAGTGAATTCCAGCATTGTACTGTGACTGGAAGCACCTGTGAAATTTCCATTTGGGAAAGTTCCTCCTAAACATTCTACAGTCAGCTGTGTGGCGTTCTTTTCAGGAGTTGGATCTTGGCCCTTCAGTTCCAGTGAAAGGAACTCTTAAAGCACCAGCATACTAAGACATACTGGACCATTCCATGTTCCCAGCTTTGTGGAAACGGTTTGGGGTTAGCCCCCTTTCTGTTCCAATATGGCGGTGCACCAGAGCACAAAGCAAGGTCCATAAAGACGTGTTTGTTTTGAAAACCTTCCCAGAAGAGTTGAAGCCTTTATAGTTGCAAAGGGTGGCAACAGAATGAACCCACAGTCACAATGTATCCAGTATGACATGAATTACTTTCCACGAGTCAGCAGTGTTTCCTCTCCATTCACTTAAGCTGAGGTAGGTCACTAAAATATGTGCCTGCCATTAATGCTGTTATGAAGTGTGACATATCTAAATAGAAATGCTTAACAACAGTGACAAGAAGGGCAACTGTGAGCGATATAGAGGTCATAGTAGAATTAACCTCATTAACCAGTATAGCAAATTCACTCTAGCCAGAGTCTGCCACAGAAGCTTCTCATTGCTCTCACTCTCTCGGTGCGTGGTTCTTTGCCTTAGCATGAAGTCTACTCGTAATGTGCTGTCTGACACATGCACCGCGACCACGCTAATCCTGTTAGTGGTGCTGCCTAAGAGCGCACGCACACACAGACACATGAACACACAAACACACACACACCACACATACACACAAAGCTGTTTTTACAAAGTGAACTTACAAAGTTTGCGTACACCCTGACACATGAAGCACAGGAAAAGGCAAAGTCTTACACACATTTGGATGAACTTCTTTTAACATACAGGGTTCCAGAACTAGCATGCATGAGTATGTGTGCCGGCACTGCATTTTTAAACCTTTTGGAATAAAAGTAAAAAGGAAAGAAAGAAAACTGAAAAACATTAAAGGTTTAAGCATCTTAGTATAAGATGTATTTAGCTACATATAGTTAAATGATTTGCTTTGCTGTACAAATGCCTTCCAAGTGTGTGGCTGCCAGAGAAACCACAGAAATGCTCTCTTACAAAACCAATTCTGAAATTTGAGAAAGTTAGTTTTAAGGCATATTTCAAAAATGTGTACGGTGGGCGTAAACACCTCATTAACATGGGAGTTAACTCATTGCACAGTTCAGGAGCTACGGCTAACAAAGCTTGATCCCTCCCTGTTCTTAAGTCTTGTCTTCAGAACACAGAGGAGAAGCTGGTCAACATATCTCAGAGACCTTGAAGAAACACAAGGTGTTAAGAGATAAGCAAGATACAATGGACCCAACCCGTTTAAGAATTTAAAGAGATAAAATAAAATAAATAAAATTAGTTTGTAAGACAATGCTAGTCCACATACTACATCAATTACACCAGCAGCTGCTGAAATGGTCTGCCTGCAGTCCAGACTTTCCATCAGCATTCCAACATCATGTCATTAAAAATATAAAATAAGACAAATAACATCTCGGATTGTTGAATAGCTATACCAGACAAGAACGGGACAATTTGTCATGGTCTTAGTTTAGTTTATCTCTGTGTTATTTTGCCTTTGTTTCTCATTTTTTTTGGCCATCTTGTTATTAGTTAAATGTGCTTCGTGCCTCAGGCGTCTGCATTTGGGTCCCCTCAAATAAATACAGGGTCTACCCCTACAGATCCGTGTCACAGCTACTCTCCTAAAAGTCTAGCAAATGGTCTTCTCAGTTTAAAGTTAAGAAATTCTTGCACAGTGGCAAACATGACCCTGTCTCAATTTTTTTTGCCACCATGAAATTTAAATCGAATTAGATCTTTTATTTTATTTTCTCATCTTAAACATGTGATATGTTTTCTGTGTTCTATTGTGAATAAATTATACGTTTATAAAATTTGCAACATTCTGTATTGATTTACATTTTACACAACTGGGGTTATAAAACGTACAAAGTAATTATATCTTTTATACGTTTTGAAATCTTCACATATTTTCCATGTGAGTTTCAATACAAAATGACCACAATGCATCTGGTAGTTGCTTATTAACTTATCTCACATTTATCTGAAACTGTATGATGTCTTTTACAGCCATTAAGCTGTGCATCTTTCTAAGAACCTGCATATATCCACCTGTTGACCCAAATTTACATTATAAACTAATTACATAGAGTATAGCTCCATATTTGCGCAGCTCAAGTTTGATTGACTCAAAGTGTCCTTTTATTTTCCAGCATTCAAAATAATGTTATTTAAATGGTCTTAGCTCACACACATATCTGACTTTGGAAATGGATTCTGCTCACAACACAGACACTAACAGCTGGAAACTGCTTTGTGTCACCGGCTGTCCCATTTGAAGAAATAGTGTTTAGCTTCTTCTTCTTTTTCGTGTTCATTTTTAATTGAAGGAGTTCTTTGAGATCACACGATGTGAAAGTGAAGGTGTAAGTGAAATTTTCTTTTTTCTTCTCAAGTTATTTCTATTTAGAGTGTTCTCCAAAAACAATCAAATCTTTAGCGCAGTTACGTACAGGTGCGTTCTTTATATTGTGCACACTTTAATTTTTTAATGTGGTGAATTGAGACGTCTGCTGTGTTGAACACAACCGAGGAGGATTGCTGGACAAATTTTACAGAAAAATGTTCAGGATCTCATTCACAAAATGTGCAGGTGAGCCCACAGAAACTAAAAGAAGTCTATCTTTGAAACGCAGCTAGAAAACATCTGCCATTGAAAACTAGCGTCTATCTGTCAGGAATAATTTATGATCGGCAGATTCAGGGAACATGATTAATTAAAAACTGATCTTAATTAACAGTCTTAAATAAATGGGGCTCATAACAAATCTGTTGGAGGTATCGCAGATAAGTCTGTGCACGCAAACACGTGCTTTCAGACACACATTAAGCTTATATTAGCGTACATAAAACAAATCGATTATATGAGTAAAAATTAAAAACCTTTTGCAAATCCAGTAGAGGTCAATAAATAATTGGTCATCCAAACATTTCCAGTCGTAGGAATAGCTGGACCTGACCACTAAAGTGACAGAGAGACATGACTACAACTGATGAGAGTAAGTCTAAGAATAATCTGCAGCTCATGTAAAATTTTGTTCCAGCCCATGGCACTACTACTCCGCCTGGTGAAATTAGCACCACCACAATCTTGGCAACTACCCAGAATGCTAATTCATAATTGATCACAAGAGCCTGAATGGGCCTGACATATCTGCACTGTACTTTCTTTTTTATGATTACAGGACAGTCTAATTACAGAACATTTTCTATAGATCTACACATTTATTTTTTAACAGTTTAAGCCTAAAAAGTCATGCTGACAGTTTTTTTTCAGGTGAACTTCTTTTCCTTATATTAATGATATGATACCCATCTGTAAATCGATATTTTCTATGGTTTTGTATTATATATCCACAAGAGTAGGTTAGAAAAAAAAATGACATGAGGGTTGACGTCACTTTAGCAGATAGCCAACCATATTATGGCACTGATTTCCTAAGCATAGTGGATTTCTACATGTTAAGCTATAGAGAAAGGCAAGCGAGTGGGCGTATATGCTCCAGTCATGGGAGGATATGTCAAACTGAAGTTATGACCACAACTCAGCTCAGCTGCTGGGTGCCACTTCAAATAGCACCTAACTGTATGAGTATGTGTGCATGCATGTATGCACATTCACCAACAGAGCTTTCATCTGCACACCTATGGTGAAAGACTGTGGGGGGCCCTGAAATACCAAATGTTCACACACATGCACATGGCTGGGGCTGCATGTTGAGCAGTTCTGCCTTCCCTCTTACATGTTGCAAGGTATTCAATGCTCAGAGATGACTTTGAAAACAGACTTACCAATTATAATTTGTTAAAGTTTAAATATACAATGCACCACCACCACCACTAAAATGAAATGGTAAAAAAAGAAAGAAAGATTAAAGAAAGAAAGAAAAAGTAAAAACATTGCTGCATTTCTGAGGTGTGTGTATTATTGTATTATCGCCTTTGCCTTACAATCTAAAGCACCTCAAGGCAACTGTTGTTGTGATTTGGTGTTATACAAGGAAAACTGAATTGAATCGAACATATATGCAAGGAATGCAAATTGATGGTACTTTCGGTGAAAACCTAAATCTGTTTTCTTGTTTGTTTAATTATTTGAGGTGAACTACACCTGGGCCATATACTGCAAATGTTGCTTAACATACTTATGGTGTCATTCCATTATCTGAAGTTATACAAACCAATAAAGAAGCTAATAAAATACACCAGTAAAATACAAAACTCTTGTAAAAAGGACACGTGATCATTGCTGTAGTAAATCATTAATATGATGGTTTAAGTAAAATAAATATTTGAAGATTAAAGCTCACTGTCCCATGGCCTAATACAGAAAACTGCTTCAACTTGTTGCAGTTCAAAGTGAAATTATTTTGGATGATTGGTGTGTGTCCTATGTTCTAGTCGCTCATAGAAGGCCATATGATTGTTGAGTGTTTCTCTGTATGTATTAATTTAGGTCTACCTTACAATATAAAGCACCTTGAGGTGACTGTTGTTGTGATGTGGCGCTGTATAAATAAACTGAATTGAACTCAATTGAATTAAGTTAGCTATATTAACCCAGAAACACGTGTTCCCTGAGCTTGGTTCTGCTGGATGTTTCTTCCTGTTAAAAAGAAGTTTTTCCTTCTTACTGTTGCTAAATGCTTGCTCATAGGGGTTCATGCGCTTTGAGTTTTCTCTGTATTATTATACAGTCTTTGCCTCACAATATAAAGCACTTGGGGTGACTGTTGTTGTCACCTGGCTCCTTTTCACCAGCTAATGGCTGAGCTCCTCATGCCCTCTCCAAGGATTAGCTCAGGATTTGAGGAAGAGCACAGAACATTATTCACTGTCTGAGCATGACTGATCTTGTGTTCCTGCTGCTAAGCTACATGTAAAATGTGTATAGAATGCTCAATTGTTTTTTTCAGCTTGATGTTTGTATTTGTTAAAATCAAGAAAATGAATCAAGACTGGTTCTTATATAGCGCTTTTCTACTCTACCTGAATAATCAAAGTACTGTGTACAACTTGCCTCATTCACCCATTCATATGGACTAATTATGTCTGACTAACATTTACACAGATTCATACTGAAATGGATGCATGGGAGAGTAACTGTGGGATTAGTGACTTTATTTAATCCCACACTGGGGAAATTCACTTGTTTACAGCAACACATATGACATAGGATGAAAGGTTGAATTAGAGATGTATTTTAAAACAATAAAAAATGGAAAAATAATTAATAAAAATAATTAAATAAAAAAAACTAAAAAACCCAAAATACTACAGTATGTACAGATGGTTTGTTTATACAGTAAAATACACCAGGATTTTTTTTTATGTACGTAAAGTGCAGTGGGAATTATGATAATGTACATGTTTTTATAAGCTGTATTTATCCTGAGTGTGTATTGTACAGTCTGATTGCTGTCATGATGAAGGACCTATGATAGCGTTCAGTCCTACACCGTGGTTGGCACAGTCTCATGCAGGGGTGACAGGTGTTGTCCATAGTGCACATTACCCTAGTTAACATCCTCCTCTCACCCATGTCCTCTATGGAGTCTGGGGCATGCCCAGGACAGAGCCAGCCCTCTTGCCATTTCCTGTCACTACCTGTGCCGCCACCTCCCCAGCAGACGACCACATAAAAGACAACCTGAAGCCAACATAGTAGTGTTCTGCACACCTCAAAAGACCTCAGCCTGCCCAGCAGATGGCCCTTTTGGTATGGAGCACGAGTGTTTTGTGAGCAGTCCAGTGTATTGTCAACTGGACGCAATAATTTGTACATGTCGTCCACCTGGATGTCCAAACCATAGATGCTGTGATGGGTGGTGGTTTTCTCCAGAAATTGAGTTCAGGCAAGATGACAAAGTTGACGATGACCTTCCTTTACTCCAGATTGTTCCCCTCAGATACATATCCAGTGATAGCTGTATCATTTGAGAACATCTGGAGGTGGCAGTTCATGGTGTATCTGAAACCTGAAGTGTAGAGGCTAAAGAGTAAAGGACAAGGTTTCGTAACCTGAGGTTCACCACAGTCCTGAAGCCTCACGTACTGCAGTCCATTGGTGAGGTCGTTTATTGTCCTTACAGTCAGGTGACTATTGACTCGTGCTCCTTCCAGCTTCTCCTTCTTCAGTGCCAGTTGGAATTTACTGAAGGCACTAGACAAGCCAAAAATCTTGACCTTCCCAGTGTTTCTAGTACTCCAGGTGTGAGAGTGACCTGTGAAGGAGGTAAATGAGTGCATCATTCATACCAATAAGAGGATGGTAAGGGGGTTGAGCAGCATGCTCACCAGAGATGGAGGTGGTGGAGAATGGTCCTCTCCAGGGGCTTCATCAGGTGGGACAATAAGACCACAGGTCTGCAGTGGTTAGGCTCCCTGGGTCATAGAGTCTTCGGTACCGGAACCACATCCGGTTGTTCAGTCTGACGTCACTAGCCGTGTCTGGGTCTAAACTCGCTGCAGGTCCATATATCAAACGATCACTGTGGCATTACTGAGAGTTGAAAAACTGTCTAAAGTCTTTCATCTTTAATAAAATGATCAGCGTTCTGCTCTACCAGGTGTAACAATTGAGCTTAACATCCAGGCATCCATGAAAACGGAATTTATGACATTTAACGGAGTTAGAAGCTAGCGAGCTAACTTCCTGCTAACTTCTATCTAAATACAATATAGCATGTCCTGACTGCGGGGTTTTGGAAACAAATGAAAACGTACAGCTCCGCTATCACTTCCAACATAAATGAAGACAGAAAACTAAACAGCAGTGACGTTTGTAGGGTTACTGAAGTTGGGCTAGCTGGTATATAATGATATGCTACGTGACCGCTAGCGACACAGCTATGTTAGCATAACATAAACAAGCTAACTTTTTTTCCACTCGATAAAAGTTAACATGAGTGTTCTCGGTGGTCAGGAACAAATGTAATCGCATGGCAGGATGCTGTAAAAGGACCAAACTTCAGCCAGGAGAACAACTGAGATAATTCATCCACAATACGAGGTTAGTCATTCATATACTGCTGCTTGTGCTGGGCTGTAGTTACATCCTAAGGTTTTAAAAACTGAGCTTAAATAAATGATTAGCGGTAATAAAAGCCAAGGGAGGTCAACAGGGATCGCTGACTGTTTTAGGAGCTTTGAGGCCCGGAAGTAGGATTCGTCACGTCATCACTTAACGACCGGATAGGAAGTCTTCCACACCACAGGGACCTTCTCCAGACAAAGGCTCAGGTTACATATGTGCATGATGACCTCACAGAGCTTATCTGTGCCTTTCTGCTCCCGACCTTCTGTGCTATTTCAAACCTGTTGATAAACAGATTCAGTTCATCTACCCACTCCTTACTGTCACTATCCTGGACCGTTCCCCAAATCTTTCCATGACCTGAAAGTTTCGTTAGCCCTCTCCGGACCTCCCTGCTGTTCTTCTAGTCCAGCTTCTGTTCCAGTGTCCTTATGTATTGTCCCGCCTAATTTCTCATTATAGTTCCTTTTGGGCTTCAAAAGCTCTTTCTCTAGTTTGATGTTTTAGCAAGTGGCTTTAAGAAATTAACTTAATAAATATCTTAATTAAATCAAAATTAAGGTGTTTATTTATTTTATTTTGTTCTTGCCGTCATGATAGAGGGGCTTAGCATGATCTAATAAAAGAAAGATAATAAAAGATGGACAAAATCATTCTTGGTTGTGGTCGTTTCAGCTGATTATAAGACAACTCCATAATACCATCAGTCTAATATTTTAATTTGTGAAAAGAGTGCTAAGCAACTGAAGTACAAAAATCACAGAAAAACAGTCTTTGCCAGTGTTGCCAACTCCTCAATAAGGAAATTGCTATTGGCTGTCCTAAAAGTCGCTAGAAGTAACTAAATGATGTCATCGCTTAATTTGCACAATTGGTCATGCTAATGTAATTGTAACCTGCGTTGTTGGAGAGAAACATCATGGAAGAGACATAAAGTGAGTAAAAAATATCCTAAATGTATTTAGAATTTATTTAGAACTACAAATTAAATT
>NW_024583269.1:0-21522 GCF_018398535.1 Haplochromis burtoni | reverse complement strand
CCTGGGCCTGGTGGCTGCTGGAGGATCCTGGGCCTGGTGGCTGCTGCAGGATCCTGGGCCTGGTGGCCACTTTAGATGAGGCAGTTTGGACGCGTAGGTGTGAGCATCTCCTGCCCTGATAGGAGCTGGGGAGGACTATCCTCCGCCTGTGAGCGCTTTGGCACGTGCGAGATGCCCACGGCAACACCCACTACTTGTTGAGAGTAAGAGTGATATGCGCTTTCACGTCAAAAAGTTGTCATAAATAAGTCTCCAATAACACCAGAAAAAGTCGCCAGATTTGTTGCTAGTTGCTTTTTAGAAAAAAAGTCACTAAGGGGGTCTGAAAACTCGCTAAATATAGCAACAAAGTCACTAAGTTGGCAACACTGGTCTTTGTACAGTGACATCCAGTTATTTCTGTGTGACAGTCAGTTTCAATCAAATTAAACGGAGCCGCTTTTTAATTTTATTTTAACAATCAGTGTTAAAATTAGTATAACCAAACATCCATTCTCCTCTGCCTATATTTATCAGGGTCATGTGGGGGGCTGGAACCCAGTTACCATAAGGTGAGAGACGTGTACACCCTGGACAGTTCCTAAGTCTGATGCAGGCTCAGGTATAGGTTTAGCTATATGTTCATCAATATACTTGTGATTTCCCTGGCCAGCAAAAGATTGGAAGTTGAAATAATAGTAAAATGTGTTTAGCAAAAGCACAAGAGGACTGGAGATAGTCGAAAAATTAGTCAGAAATAAAAAGGAATAAAAGGTACCTCGATGAAAAACTGGGAGCAAATGCATAGTATAATCATAAGGAGTGCAGAAAACTAAGGCACGGTTATTGATAGTAAATGTAGAAACATGCTTACACTGTAAAATAATAACAATCAAAAAAAAATATTGGAAAGTTCTGAAGAAATCAAGGCAGACAGATGGAAATGAAGGAAAAACAGAGAAACCCCCACAGTTGATTTAAAGTTCTCACAGCAGTAGA
This sequence comes from Haplochromis burtoni, assembly GCF_018398535.1. Lineage (NCBI taxonomy): Eukaryota > Metazoa > Chordata > Actinopteri > Cichliformes > Cichlidae > Haplochromis > Haplochromis burtoni. Next base: position 20,544 of record NW_024583269.1, on the reverse strand, counting down.
TCCCTCACTGGTTTTGCCATTTTGTTATCCAGGCTCCTTTATTCTCCTTCTTCTCTGACTATCCTTATGGGTGACAGTCGGGTGCCCCTATCTGGTGCCAATTACAGATTGTTCAGCATTGGCGTGGTGCTGAGACTCAAGGCTGTGGAGTCTCTGGCCCCCACAGCTCCCAATTTACCCATCAAACACTCTCATCCACAATCCTACCACTTTGGAAAGTTACACTGATCTTTAATAACTCCCTTACTGGTCCTTTTTTTCTGGTTGAAATAAAGCAACAATTTGTTTGGTGAACAAAGCGCAAATAAAGATGAACAATAGCACCATTCAAACCTAAGCAGCAATGAAAAGAAGGATAATTGTTATCATTCTGGGGATCTCGAGACTAATTTTGAAAGGATTTTGTCCCCACATTACTTTTTTTTTTAACAAATAGTAGACAAAATTAATAACTGACAGGTTTAAGGAGGTTGAATGAAAATTAGAGGCCTAAGAAGTCAAATTGACAGTTTGATATGTGAAGTTTTAAAAGCCAGATAATGTGACTACACAGAGGTTCAATTATCCGGTAACTCTTACTGAAAAATGGGAATAAGAATATTTGCAAAATCAGACCTCTTTGGCAAACTGTATATTCAAGGTGACAGTGAATGTAGAAAATACATCTGTTGGGTTTTAGTAAATTACTTCATTGTTTCTTTTAACTTATTTCTATTGATCAGAAAATGGTAAATGGCCTGTATTTGTATAGCGCTTTACTAGTCCCTAAGGACCCCAAAGCGCTTTACAGAACCAGTCACCCACCCATTCACACACACATTCACAGAAAGATTCGCCAAGGTCAAGTCATTTGTGATGAAAGTTACTGTACTTTATAGAAAGGCAAGCAAACACAGTCACTTTTCTGCACTTGCTTGTATAGTTATTGAAATCTCTACTACATTACCAGAAATTAACTGATGATGGGAACTGGAGGAGTTTTTTTTTAGACCTTCAGCAAAAGAAGGAATAAAAGACAATCACAGCATTTCAGGACACATAAAGCTGTATTACTGACAAATTATACATAAATTATCAAAAATATAAAGTATTATTCTGCAGAAAAATGTTCCCCAAATGTATTTGGATTACATAATTGCTGAAGGCTGAGCTCATTTCAAACATTTCAAACCGTTTAACCTACAATAACACATCATATTCCTGTTATCTGTTCTAATGATAAATCATAGAAGCTCATCCATTTGCTAGCGGTTGGTCTGTTTCTACACAAAGCCTGGCTCCCGATCTCAGAGCATGAACAGCAGTTTCTTATGATAGCTCCCATCAGTCATTCTTCAGAAACCAAAGATTTATCCACAATGGACATGTGCAAACAAACATATACAAACAATTTGTTACTGTACTAAAGTAGAGTTTTCAGGTATTTGTAGTTTACTTGAGTACTTATTTTTCAGACAACTTTTTATTCCCTAGATTTTTGTCTTTAAGTCGTAGTTGTGATATTTTTGCATCAAGCTACAGCTGCTGAAGAGGATAAGCACGAACGAACTTGTGTCCAGTCTGTCGCACAGTTGTTACTAGCTAAAACTCCAAAGTGCTAGATAACTTCACTCAGTTGGAGAAAGTTGTAAGAAAGACAGGCGAGGAAGAAGGGAGGTGATATTCAAGTTAGTGGCTAGTGACATTTGATAAAATGCAGATAATGTTGTCATTTTTAATCACAAATCTGTACTATTTTTTTTTTATCTTTTGGCACATTATTTGGGGGGGAGGGTCTCACCTGTGATGGAGGGGGGTGTCACCTGTGATGGCCACCCCTCTGCCAGGGGTGACAGGGGGCAGCTAATGATTTTTTGTGTGGAGCCCTGTGCTGTTGCATACATCTGCATGTGCCATCATCTTTTTCTACACCATTTGCCATGGTTTTCAGGCTTTTCCATTAGGTCATAGTGCCTGCTCAGCCAGATTTCCAAAGCGAGCCTAGCAGGTTGTGTTCACTTGAGCAGTCATAAGAGCATCTCAATCACGAAAATCACCATTTTTAAAAATCCATCAATGAGGGAAATGGTTACAAAAACCAACGCCATGGTCCCTGAGTCTGACAAAAAGGCACAGATGGATGGTATATCAGCAGGTTTATCATCGCCTTGCGCATAATAATTACGTCATGGGCTGTTCGGCCACATTGCTATGACCTTGCACATTAGGTGGTACTCAATTGTATTAGAAAACCAGGCATTTCGTGTGGAGTCGTAGCGATCCAAATAACAAGTTGAGATTTTCCCATGCTGAACCATTCCAACCGATCTTAGGGTTCCTCAGTGTGCTGAGTCTCACTTTAACCCCTTGACTTTTTAGATGTGAAGGAAAGCTTGACATCTAAAACCAGCCACAATGTAGGCAACAGAAAACAGCCTGTGTCACTACATAATAGATTCAAGCTAAGTGCAAATATCAAAATTAGAATTTAGATTCAAATAACATTCGTATTCTCATGTACTACTATTATTTATTATTATTATTTTGTATCATACATAATTTAGTTACTTTTGCATAAAAATAAATGGTAGAATTGTCCTTCAAGGAGCTACTTTTTTACTTTCTTACTTTGAGTACATTTAAGGCCCTGTACTTTTTTACTTGATTGATTTTACTTGATTTAAGAAGTTCATTCAGTACTTCAACTTTAACTGGAGTACTTTTTGAACACAGGTGTCTGCACTTTTACTTCTAAGTAAAGAATGTCCATACTTTTGCCACCTCTGCAGGATTGAAAATGAGTGAACTTTCAGAAAGCCTCGAGAACGATTGCTCAAGACCACTTTAAAAATTTACAAGGAAACATAGCTCCTTGGCAGCAAAAGCTAAAGAAATGAGGGGTAGCTCAAGACCTTTGCACAGTACTGTATGACAGGTATTGTAACATCGATTTTTTTCTTTTTTTCACACTTCAAAAAACATTTGCAAACTCAAACTATGGCATCAGTTACTGGTGAATAGCAAAAAGTGACTTTTGGACTACATTTAATGGCAAATCTAAATCTACATGAAGAACAACAAGAACAGTTTGAAAGTGTAAAAATGTAAGAGAGTAGTATTGAATAGTAATATTGAAAAACCATTGCCAAGGACATGGGACGGTTTGTTTTTGGGTTACCCAGTCTGATGCCTTCTACTGTCATGAAACTGGTTCAAGAATGCAACAAAGATAATAAATGATGTAAAAACACATACTTACATAAGCACATAGAATATGGTAGAGGTGAGGATGCTAAAAGAATGTTTCTATTCCTTAAATTTCATAGTGTGCCTCCAGCACACCTCACCATGAGACGACAATCAGTAACACAGAGTATCGGTGTTGCAGGAGGCATGCTGAGCTTTCAAGTCATAGTAACTGGGAACACATGAAGCCAGTGTACTGGCTAACTACTAACTAGCTCAACTCTTTTCTTTATTAAAAAAATGGCTTTTATATCACAGACTGCAGTACTAACATGACTTTTGAAATGTCTTCATTGCCAAGAACTCCAAAACAGACAGACGTTTAGCCAAGAATACCAAAATACACAAACACCCATAGAGATGTGCTGGTGGTCTGCCAAACGAGCTGTCAGTCCTCCATCTTGCATAAATTCATTAACAACTATGCTAAATGCTAAGTCCTCCATCTGTCCTGTAATGCTGCTACATTGTTTTGGACATGACAACAGTACAACAAACATATCTGAATGTCAAGAAGGACATCCACCTTTTGTATATGTAACATCAGCAGCATGATTAGCTATATGTTTCACACTATTCACTGTTTTCATTTCCAACTCAACAGTTTTCATTTTAAATGTATTTAGATACGATTTCTGCACTAAAACTGTAAGCATAATTTAGTGAATCCTGTTGCCATGTTCAGCAGTTCCAGGCATAACAAACAAACAAAAAATGAGCAAAACAAACATTCCCAACATTTTTTGAGTAATCAGTTGTGAGTGTAGTATAACATGTTATTAGCTCATTAAGAGTGTACTGATGTTAATGATGTAGCAGGTGGTCAAGTTATGTTAGGTCAATGTTATATCAAATAAATCTTTTTTTTTTTTTTTTTACCGTAGATTATGGCCAACTGGATCTAAAAGTTTAGCAAAAGTACACATTCTTATGAAATATTACATGTCATTTCAGTAACAATAAAAAATGCCATAGTCAAGGAGGCTCATTGACTTCATTATATTAAATAATTGAATGTTAACTGAATGAAGACACTACCTGTTAATCCTGACCAACTTGGACTTACATACAAAAAACATACCCCTCTTATTCGTTTGAATAGAGCCTCCCTATTTTATATGGTCAGTGAAAACAAAGCAAACACTACTACTTGTGGTTTGGTATCTCATAAGTCTACACTCAGTAGTATCCCCACTTGCCCTGTGGGTGGTCTTTGTCCTTCAAGCTCAGATCCTCTACAAGAGACCTGGGAGCTTGAAGATCCTGCAGGTCTTTGTCATTTCTAGGATTGTGCCCTTCTGGACTTCTATCCCATTTTGACCATTGGCCAGCTTATTATCCCAGCAGGGTATCTGACGACTCACTGGGGCATAGTGTTGATCGCCCTGATCTTGTTTTTCCCCTCAGCTGACTACTCAGAACTTGCCTTCTTGACTTGTAGCTACTCTCAGTGGCACAGTGTTGCTGTGATTGTACAATCCCCTCACTTCTGACTACCTACTCATTGTTACCATTGGACTATACGTGTCCAGTCCAAATGGCATTCTGGTGACTTCTCTCTGTAGATCCTTGTGATTTAGATCAGTGAATCAATGTCTTGTTCACTTCTGGCTTGCAAAGCTTGATGCCATCCATGTGGTCAGTATAGCCAGTCTTGTCAGTGATCTGGCTAACTGGGTTCAGGCCCATTCAAAACAGTAGTGGGCACAAAGCCCGCACTTGATATCAACTTTTGCAACTGGCTTGGAGGTGGCCTCTAGTGTTTTTCACCACATCCCCACCGAAACCTTGATGAAGGCTCTTAGGGTCCTGTTGATCTTGTACAGTTCTAACCATTTAAGGATATATGTGTGAGACACTGAGTCGTAGTGTATTTTATAGTCTAGCCAAGTAATGCACATGGTTGGTCAGTATGGTCTTACAGTTTTGACTGTTCGGTCTACCAGTAGCTGGTGTTTTCTGGTATCCTTCCCAATTCCTTTCTGTGCCCTGCTCTTGTATTGACCCATGTGCCTATTCATCTTAGCCAGTATGATGCCTGACAGGAGCTTCCACGTTGTGCTAAGGTAAGTTATTGGTCAGTATTTGGATGGGACGGGTTGCTTCTGGGGAGTCTTGGAGATCAGAACTGCCCAGCCTTCAGTTAGCCATTCTTGGTGCATGCCAGTTTTTTGTGAGTATATGGACTACAATGTATCAAATTCATGTGCAGATTTGACCGGGTCTAAAGGCAAGGTATTCCCCAAAAGATTCCTGTCTCAGTGCGATACTGAAAATAGACTTCATGCATCTCTTACTTCTAGGCTGGACTATTGTAATTCATTATTTTCAGATGGATCTAAAAGCTTCCTAAAAAGCCTCTCAATTGAAATAGAATGCTGCAGTGAGAGTGGGACTACAAAGAGACAGTATATCTCTCCCTGTAGCGCACTTCACTCTCGAACTGCAGGCTTACTTGGATTTAAAAGTAGAGTGGCTGCAAATCCTTCAGCTCTCAGGCCCTGTAAAGTAGTCTGGCTCAAGCGACAATGAAGGTGCTAGGTGAGCATTTACTACATGGTTGTTTAACGAATTTAGAAACATGTGAAAACATGCATGTGTTGTTCCATTATTGGCCTACTGACAGGCTGATGTGGGTTCTACAATGAATTTAAAGAGGTGAAAGGGCTATGGTCATACAAATGGCCAACCAGAGTCCAGATAGACTCTGAAATGTTGTAAAGCCAAAGATAATGCCAGTGCTTCTTTTTCAATGGAATAATTCAGCTGGTAGACACTGATTTTTTTCATAAAGAAGCTAATGATATCAAAGCCTTTTACTTCCCCTATCTATATATACATTAGGATGATCTGATATCCTCGTGTTGGTGTTGTTCCCAGACCATCATGAAAATGTTGTTCCAGGTTCAACATTGCAAGTGACCAATCACATTGTTGTGACGTTATTCTTTTGCGCGCCAAGCCATTCGTGCATTTATGAAATTCCAATGTTGCAAGGACAATATCAATTCTGCTTACTGTTTATTAAAGGGTTACGGTTAGGGTCAGGGTCCGTTGATCGGCGGACAGAGGCGGTTTCACGCAGCTTAAGTACAGTTTTTTGTTTTACGCCGGTTTTTCCCGAAGTCGCAAAAGTATGACGTCACAACATTCTGATTGGTCACTTGCAATGTTGATCCTGGAACAACATTTAGTATGATGGTCTGGGAACAACACCAACACGAGGATATCAGATCAACCATATACATTATATCGACTAATCAAGCTTTTTTTTTTTTAACCAGAAGGCAAGGAGAAGCCTATCTTGATAAAAATTAGTAATCATGTTCTGAACTTCAATTACTTTTCTTTTTTCTTCAGCAACAGTGTGAAAATCTTTGCTGGATTGGTTTTGCATCACCGACATGAACATCATGTTCATAGATGTTTTAGAAGGTGTGTCCACAAACAAAGATGGATATCTCCAAATTAGTGTAGACAGTTCAGTATGCTTGTGAACAGGCAAATGATCAAACTACACATTCAACCTTTAAATGGTTCTATATTCTTTAAACAACCATGCAGTACATAATCATCACATCAGGGGGTGCCACATTCTCCCTCCCTTTGTAGGTGGATGCACCACTATACATAAAGTCAAAGTTGAACACATTTCAATCTATGCGCTCGGGCTTACTCTGGGACAAAGCATGAACATGATATGGTCTCAACAAGTTAGCATTACCAAGTTGATTTTTGTGTGTGTCTGTGTGTGTTTCTGCTGCAGTGTGGATAGTCAGACAGTTCTGTTCTCACAGTTATCACATTACAGTACATGGCCCAGCTAACTTTGCTTGAAATAAAGACGCTGCTGTTGGCAACAAAGCTAGAACGTGAAAGCAAGTTCACCCTCACTGAACTGAAGTTTCTCAGTACTCTGGTCATACAAATGATCCATATTAATAAGATTTTTCCAGATTGAGTTTTTCTAACTGACCTGCAGTATAGAGTGTGAAGAGTGCTGAAAAACCACTGACATAATTTATAAAATTCACAGGTGATTCATCTGATACCCATCTACCCAGAAGTACTGCTAAAGGTCCTTTTACCTTCTGACCAAAGACCAAGCCATTGGGGCTCAAACCTGTACTCTCCTGACACACTTCTCTAGCAACCAAAAGTAGCCATAGTCCCTGTTCATTTCTGTGCAAATGCAACAAAGACAGAATCATTCCAAGGAACCTTGGTTGTGTTGGTGATAAGAAGAGGCTGTGTTATTCTTTATCCACAGCTGCTCAAGGACTTGTGCAAACAGACAGGATTGATACATTTAATTCCAGGTCACTTGCCAAAAATAGAAATCAACTATTGTGTTCTTTACTATCATAGACAATAGGATAGCATGCAACTTGGTACATTACTGTCAAGAGATACTGAGAGGCAGATGTTGATCTGAAAAGCAACTAAACACTATGGGTCAAGTACAACATCAAAGTTAAGACAGGGTGAAAATTTTTGTTGTTCATAAATTCTCTCTCTGATCATGAGAAAACTTTACTACTTCATCAGGGTACTTAGAAATGCAATTTGGACAACTGAATTCCAAGACAGTCCAAGCCCTGTGAAAACTTACGCCCACAAGTTTACGCTGCAGAAAAAATAAAGATTTCCCAAAATTTCTTTATGAAGATGAATATGAGAACATGAGTGAGTCGGTCTTCAACCTGGCATCTCTCTAGTACAGGGGTGCTCAATACGTCGATCGCGATCGACCAGTCGATCGCAAAGGTAGTATTGGTAGATCGCATGGCATTAAAAAAATAGATGCCAGCCTATCATCCATCCCGTCACTTGATTGATACAGGGAAGCCAGTCAGATGACATCGGATTTTTTCTGACGCTTAGGTCGCTGCGCATGTGCAAACAGCGGCGCGAAGTGTAGTAAAACTGACAAGCTAGTCAGCGAGTTAACTCCAATTTTTAGCTCTCGGTTTTTTCTAAACCTAAGAAAGGGTTAAAAATGAGTGAGGGAGCTGGACCAAGTAAGAAGACAAAAACGTATCACTTTCATACGGAATGGGAGGAAGACTTTTTTTTCACGATGTCATTTTCGAAGTGCGTTTGCCTCATCTGCCAGGCTGCCATCGCAATGCCAAAGAAGGGAAATGTGGAGCGGCATTTTCGAACTGTTCACGGAAAATACGACACTACATTCCCGCCGAAAAGCGAGCTAAGAAAGAAAAAGGTGAAGGAACTAAAATCCCAGTTGTCCGGACAGCAGTCATTTTTCACACAACAAACTTCAAAAGCGAAAGCCGCCACCGAAGCATCGTTCCGGGTGAGTCACATCATCGTTAAAAACAAGAAGTCTTTTCAAGATGGAGAGATGGTAAAAGAGGCATTCGTTGAAGCAGCTGACTCATTGTTCCGAGACTTTAAAAATAAGGCAGAAATAACATCTTCGATCAAAGCTCTCCAGCTGTCAAGAAGTACAGTTACACGGCGCTGTGAAGCCATGGCGGAGGATTTAACCCAGCAACTTTGGAAGGACATCGGAGATTGCCAGTGTTTCTCACTGCAGTTGGACGAATCTACGGACGTGAGTGACACAGCCCAGGTGTGCATTTTCATTCGTATGGTGTTTACTGATATCACTGCAAAAGAAGAGCTATTAACAGTCCTGCCCATGAAAGAACAGACGCGAGGAGAGGACATATATCAGTCGTTCAAAAACTTTATCGAGAAAACCCAGCTCCCAGTGTACAAATTGGTGTCTATTACCACAGATGGAGCACCCGCAATGGTTGGCCGCTTGAATGGATTTATTGCCAAGTGCAGGCAGGACGATGCTTTCCCGGACTTCCTAAATTACCATTGCATAATCCACCAACAAGCGTTATGCGCTAAAATGCTCAACATGAAGGAGATCATGAATGTTGCAACGAAGATCGCCTGTTCTATTCGCGCCAGATCTCTTCAAAGACGGTTATTTCGTGCACATCTGGAGAAGGCTGACTGCGACCACTCTGAGTTGTTGCTACACACTGACGTGAGGTGGCTTAGTCGAGGGAAATTCCTGCAAAGATTTCGAGAGCTCTGTCCGGAGATTAAGGAGTTTTTCCGTGTAGCTGGACAAGCAGAATACATGCAACTTAATGACGGTCAGTGGCTGTTAGACTTGGCATTTTTAACCGATCTGACAAACATGTTGAATGACCTTAATCTACAGCTGCAAGGAAAAGACAAAACAGTGATCAACATGATCAGCTCAGTTAATGCTTTCAAACGAAAGATGCAACATCTCTCTTTAAAGCTGCAGCGCCATGATTTGATAAACTTTCAAAACCTGGCGTCAGAGCTGGAGATGCAGGGGATGGCCTGTTTGCAACTTGACAGTGCACGCTACACAGAGCAGATTGACAATTGTCTGTCAGAGTTTGACAAACGCTTTCAAGACTTTTCTTTGCTCGAGCCAGTCGCTACCTTCATGTGCTATCCTTTTCGGGAAGATGCTGATGGTCGATTCACTCGCATCAAAAATTGCAAAACTATTTCACCTGAACTCTTCTGGAGTGGAAGATGAGATTTTGACACTACAAGCCGACATTGAGCTGAAGTCCAGAGATCATGGACAGTTCTGGAACTTACTCACAGAAGTAAAGTACCCCAACATGAGGAAATGTGCTGCCTCTTTGACTGCATTATTCGGCTCCACTTATTTATGTGAGTCATCATTTTCCCACATGAAGATCATTAAGTCCAAGTACCGTTCCACCATGACTGATGAACATTTGGAAGTGTGTTTGAGGCTGGCCGTCAGCAGCTACTGTCCGGACTATGCATCCCTGGCTGATTCAATTCAGTGCAAGTCATCAGAGTAAACTCAGGTAATGACAAAAAATTTACATTGTTAATTGTGTTGTGAAATATTGGATATTGCGGTTATGCATGTATATACATTGTAGATATAAAGAATCCTCAATATATTTATAAATAAGTATATGTTTTGGATTTTTGTAGTGGGTAGATCATGTTGACTTGGTCATTTTATAAGTAGCTCACATGCGGAAAAAGTGTGAGCACCCCTGCTCTAGTACAAAGCTGCTTTCAGTAACAGTAGTAACAAAGCAAACACACTAATAATAACAGGCTAAAACTGTCTAAAAATCCTGTAGAAAACAAGTCTCCGTCTGACTGAAATTGCATTTCAAGTCATTTTAAAAAGCTGTCTTCTCTTTTTTTTGTCTTTTCTCTTATTTTCTGCATGTGCTGATGTGTGTATGCAAGAGTGTGTGTATCTGTGTGCGCTCACAAAGTATCATCTGTCATTATAGGTACAGAAATGACCATGACAGCAATCAGCAACAACAAGCAAACTCTTAACAAGGAGGGCTACAAGTTGACCAGTTTTAACAAGCATAACAATAACAATATACATCTGATCTCTCTCTCTCCCTCTCTCTGTGTGTGCTGGTTATGTGTTCATGGTACCATTTGCTGAGACTGTCATTACTTATTGATGGTTATTCTATTTAAAATGCAGCATCACAGCAGTGGGTGACACAAATACTGTCATAAACATGCACACAGAAACACACAAGTACACATTACATACGTTACACATTTCCAGAGTCTGGCTAAAGGAAAAAGCAACAACCACGTTTAGTGTTCTACTCGCTCTTCCTTTCTCCCTTATTGTTGCTTTTGCTTTCAGATTGAAAGATCAAACTCAAACCATAAAAAAAAGCTGAATGAAAAATCTTTTATTTTGACATTTGATGTCTTCAGAACAATTGCATGTTTCAAAAAACACCTACATAATAACTAATAAGTTAGCTGCATATTATATATTTGAATCCAAATTGAAGGGTGACTTACAAAACACCAGCAAAGTGTCACACATATAAACCAATGAAATTCATTTCACAAATCTCAGTAATAAGGTGACTCAATAAAAATTACTGTAAAACAGTACCTTCTTTAAACATGTCAAATGTGCTATTTTTCATAAACACTGGTCTCTGGTGCAAATGCTTGGAAATACAATTCTTTTCCATTAAAAACGTGTAACACAGAAATTGGAATAACTCCTGTATGATGTGGTTCAAATGTTGCTAAAAGCAGCACTTATTTTGTCCTCATACAAAGCTGTAGCTCTCTGTGTTAGGGGCCAGTCTGGTTCCCATTAAGACAAGTCACGACAAACTTCACTGGCTCAGCTTTCACTGCTCTGAGATCAGTTACAAGCTGTGCTTTGTGTGGAAACACAGCTAGCAAGTAAACGAGCTTCAGTAATTTATCATCAGACTGATGAGTTTCATGTTTCTCACCACGCTGACCAACTTGTGAGATGTAGAGAAGATGGAGTGTGAAACTCCTTTAGTACATTAACTAAAGGAGAAAAACTCTGACTGATGATGGAATGTGGATGGCAGCTGTGAACATGTCCATAAAATTGGCAAGTTGACCAGTAGAACAGGCTCAGCAGCACTTTAAAATTAACATCTATGAGAATGTAATGTAATATGTTAAATTAGCTGTTTTGCCAACACTCCAGCTTTATATTATAGCAATATTTGAATATCGACAGTTCATCATATCACACACTGCTCAAGCCATTTAACAGTGACGGGGAATATTTTCCTGCACAATAATCATTTTTATATTCATGCAGGACTACAGAACGGTGAAGATGTCCATGTAGACCGCAGTGCAGACAGGCAGTACAATGCTATGTTTTACAATTAGCATTTCAATTTATCTCGAACTGCTTGAACAAGACGACGGCCCCTCACACCCACCTATTTTGCCTTCTTGTAAAAGTCAGCGTATGCCACTTCTCACTGGACATCCATCTGCTGGGCAAAGAACCGCCAAAACTCATACTCGTCACAAAGCAAGTACAACTAACTCAGTCATCTGCAAGACTTTTTGCAATCACTACCACCTCGGTTCTATGTTTACACACCCTCCTTTCTGACAGCCCCCCTCAAGTCCCAGTCTCATTCCCTCCCCACTTGTCACATAATCTTCTAGCTTTATAGAATATAATCACTTGTTTAAATTGAGTCCTATTTACTGACTATTTCCCATTGCCAATGTCAAGTATGGAATTTAACCCTTTCTACCCATAATTGTGTTAGTTTGCATTGTTATATATCCAATCAAACCGAGAGCAAAATACACTTGCAGATATCGCTGTACTGTTGTATTGTTCACGCTCTTTCATCATGTTTTAGTCAAAAGCCTCGCAGCAGCATTCTGAACAACCTGCAGACGTTTTGCTTAGACAAATGAAGAATGAAATACAGTAATCCAAATGTGAAATAAATGAATGAAGAACAATGTATAGTTCAGAGCATGACATAATGGGACTAAACTTAGCAATAGTTCTTAAGTGATTTGTTCCACCCAAGTGTAGTTCTTAATACTCAAAATTTAACAACTATATGTGCAGGAGGCAGAAACATTGCTCTGATACTATAACTGTATATGTCTGTGAGTGATTCTGATTTATTTCTGAATAATTATTTTTTTAGTAGTTACCTGCTTGACCATTTGCATAACATTTTTTTATTCAGACGTTGATCTGGTTTGTATTTTTTGAAAAGTATTTGATATATGAAGCTAAAATTTTATAGCAACCATTCAAAATGTTCAGATTTTCTACCATAAATCTTTTTATGCAAATCAGAGAGCAAGCTTGGTTGATCTGAGACAAAATGGCCATTATTTCATTGAGAGGGCAATGATTTGTCCCTGAGACATTATTAAAATGTTTTTCAGTATCAAATCTGATTCACAAATACTTGAGCTGTCTGAGCAGAAAGTATCTTGGGAAATGACTTGAGTGCCAGTGGCAGTACCTTAGTACAAATAAATCACACAATTTCATTTTGTGCTAAACTTTGTCAATTAGTTGGCTGGCATTGTAGCTTGCCTGGTCATGGCAAGTGTGTGAATGTGTGGATGACTGGATGTGTAAAGCGCTTTGGGGTCCTTAGGGACTAGTAAAGCGCTACATAAATACAGGCCATTTACCACATGAGGGCTGGTTTTATGATTTCTTATGTGCACCTTATTAGTGACTGAGTTTATGTTACATGTATTAGATTAAATGGTATTAGTTTATTTTCTTGCCTCTTTGTTGTAATAATGAACTTTACATTTTCCTGCCACTAAAAACATCCAGTTTGAATTTAGGAGCTGTCGACCAGTTAAACCTTGTGAAATTACTGTGTATGTGAAATAATTCATTGCTCTTTCATTTTATTCTTTCAAGTCAAATTTCTTTTGTTGTTTTTTTAAAAGTTCAGTTCTACACAAATGGAGCATAATTACCGAGGGTAAACATTATGGCACAACAGCCTTCTGAGTCCTAATGAGACACTTGTCTTAGCTCTGCTTTGAGACATAACAAGGCTGCTGTGGGCTCAAATAAACCACTTTCCTAACAATGGACTTAGACACCGACTGCTTTTGCTGATTGCATTAGAAAATCACATTTACACATTATTATTGTTGCTTTTTAGTTGTTTAATTTTTTAATTACTTTGTTTGCTTGTTTTTTTTTACTTTCAATTTTGGCTTTGATTGCGCAACACTGGTCAGCCTGTTGTGAAATTTTCAATGGCATCTACATCTCTGATTTCCTCTGTCCGCTTGATGATGCTTCTTTTTATAACAAATAAGGTCAAACTCTCTTATTGTCCAACATGTGTAATGTCCTTGAACTAAATGCTGTGAATATTCCACCTGTTAGTGATCCTTACAAAAATAAAGAAATAAATGAAACCCAAGTGCCAGTAAGTTTTAAGTCTTAATTCGTCAAGTGAAAAAAATTATTTTGGTAGTGGCTTTGATGTAATATACAAAATTAGCATAAGAACTAGGCCTGGGTGTCATCACTGATTCTGAGTCCATTCAATTGGAATTTGACTCAGAAATATTATAATTATGACCATTTATTTTGGATATGCACGGTTGAAAGATCCCTCTAAACCTTGTAAATTAAAAATATTTAATTCCAAATTATTGGACTATTTCTCTTCAATTGGCTCTTGTGAGACATAATCAGATATGTAAGCATCAGAGCAGATGCCTTTGTGTCAAAGTAACTGAGAACAGAACACAGAAAAATATGCAGGAGAGTTTCCCAGCCTGGCTTTTGATAACCCCATGAAAAATATTCTGCATGGGATATAAAACAAAAGAAGGCCATGAATCAACAGATGAACATTACCTGATTATGTTGAAGTTGAAGCAGAGCAGAGTTACGGGGACGTAGCTAAGGGTTTTGCAATTTGGCGTAAATTGCAAAAGCTGAAATTTCTTTTGTATTAAAAAGTTGATTCTGTTCATCTGGACGTAACGTTTTCAGTGGTCAGATGAGTGAGTGATGTTTACCTGCTCTTTGATAGTTTGCTGTTTTAGCTGTTTGGCAGTTGTTGAAATAGTTTTATGAGCTTTAACCTGAGATTCTGGCGTTTCTGGCAAAATACATCTTTAAGAATCGATTCAGGATTTAATGAATCAATATGACATTATTCAAAGTAAAATCGATTTGAATGGGGAAATAGATTTTTTAAAGCTGCCCTTAATTACAATGCAATAATATATTTAATAAGAATCTAGTTTCAAATGAAAGGTTTTCAGTATTTGTTAAAATCTACAACTTTCTTCTCTTAATATGTTAATAGGAAATGTGAATCCTTAATTTGTTTGTGCGTGTACATATAAGTACATATTTAACCCTTACATATTATTCAAATCGAATTTGACAGCAGTAAAAGTACCATAAATGTCATTGTTCAGACATTTGATGACTTTTCCAAAAACTGAACCAAAATACGCAATAAATATTTTAGATAGCACAGGTGTACATGTACTACTAAATTTAGCAAACTGACACTGTTCTGTGTTATATTCGACTTTTTTTCCCCAAAGTAATACTTCAATTCATTTCTCGAAAACTTATTCTGACTTGACTCTCAACATAGTATTTTATTGTAGCCGCAATACTCCTTCGTAGTTACAAACACCAGTGTCATAAAATATTCTCTCCTGGGTCTTTGAAACAGTAATTAAGGATTAATCATACATTGTTAATGTGAGATAAGCTGTTTTTACTTTCGAGATAGGTCTGTTGTTTAAAATTCGGTATAGACACTTAGGATTTCTTCACCTGGATCAAAACTGAACAAACCATACTGTGAAGAAATGACATATGAAAGTATGCAAGGTTAAAAAAAACTTTAGCTGTACTTTTACTTAACAAAACTGAAATATAAACAATTCTGCTAAATGCTTTAATTGCTGATTATCATAACACATACAGGGCTGAATACACTGTGTGTGTATTAGCATGTGTGTATTCATTTATTTGCTGTTTGTGTCTCTTGTTTAGCATGTACAGCTGACTTTCACATCATGTGTGTGCACCACTGGGAGCACAGAGAGTTATTGCTGGGATAAATCTAGCCCTCTAATTGGTCAGAAGCTATAACCCTAGCAGGAGGTCCCTCCTCAGGCTACTGCTAATTGGCCACCCGCCTCGACATGTGGAGCATGGTTAGTCCAAACTAGAAGTCGGTCAATGTCAGAGAGTCAACAAGTGTGCATGCTGGTGTTGTATAAAAACAACAATTTTCCATATCTCCATATCTCGTTTATGCAAGAGTGGATTATGTGTCCTTGTTTCTCATGGAATAGAGCAGTGTTCTTTAACAGAGTGCCAAAAATGAAAACCGCCGTTCACTTGAGGCTTATTTCAGTCACTCAGCTGATCCTCTCCACTGTGTTTGTGCTGCTGGTGCCTTTGGAACATTTTTAAATGAATTTAGTTAATGATTTAATGAGGTTTAGGTTTGTGCTTCGGTGTCATTGAGTCAAATCCAAATTTCTTTTGTTTTTGTTTTTTACTTTTTTACTTAGCACTAATTAGCAGAAATATATCTTTACATGTTGCTCCAATATACTTGTCAGTGTTGGGGAGTAACAGAGTACATGTACCGCCGTTACGTATTTAAAATACAAAATATAAATAACTGTATTCCGTTACAGTTACCGTTTTAAAAGGTGGTATTCAGAATACAGTTACTTTGTTGAAAAAAATGGATTGAACAGCGGTCTTTTCCTGTTTCATATGTTAGGCTATGGCCTCTCTATTTTTGGTAATTCCATGCTGGTGGAAACCCAAACAAAACACGTTTTAAGAGGCTCTAATCTCCGGCCCATGTCACCTATACTTGCAGCTGCATAATGAAAATAAAAAATATTTTTAAAAATTATTCACAAATATGATTTAATATGAAGGCAATAGGCAGAGTGTTACAGGCATAGCCCTAAAGAATGTAGCCTCATGAGCAGTGTAGTCCATACTGCAGGGAGAATGGACTGCTATACCCGTTATGTGTCTGTGAGCGAGGAGGGAGAAAAAGGAAAAGTATGTCCACCCTACTGTTACTAGCGATGGGATTTCCGGCTCTTTTAAGAGAACCGACTCTTTCGGCTCAACTCATTAAAAAGAGCTGGCTCTTTTGACTCCGAACTGGCTCTTCAGGTTGTTTTGTTGCTTTAATTAATTTATTATTAACAATAATATAAAATTATGCACAAAAGGAATTACTAATGTAAAAAAAGTGGTTTTATTTATATATGTTTATATATAAATATATGCGGTGGCCCCTAGAGACAAAGCACGTACAAACTCCAAAACACATTTATAGCATGAACTGAACTTCCAAAACAGAGCTACCTAGATCACTTAAATTACACAATTGAAAGCATATGTGTATTGTTCGTGTATTTATACACAAGGATTCATACATATATATAATAAAATAAAAAAAAATCTTCATTTCCCTGTTACTACCACATATCAAATCCTGTCATTGGTACTTGCTGGCTTGTGTAGCCACTAGGTAACAGAAGCTGCTCAACACTGCCCCCTAGCATCCTGGAGCACTTCTGTTGTGTTTTGTATGTGCTTCGGAGTCTGTACGTGTCTTGGAGTCTGTACGTGTTTTGGAGTTCGTACGTGCTTTGTCTCTAGGGGCCACCGTAAATATGCTTTTATTTATTCACTCCACATTAAATGTAATAAATAAATCATATAATACAAAAACCAACTATTCACATTTCAACTTTTAACTATTTAAATTTTCAGCTTTTTAAACAAATTTAAACAAATTTAAAGTGAAACAACACAAAACACTGCAAACCACAACACAATTAAATATAAAATATGAAAACAAAAAGAAGATGCATATTCTCTGTCATATAGACCTGCATGAATAAACTTTCTGAATCCTTTATCATCTGCAACTGAAAATAGTTGTGGATGATTACTATACCTTTCTAATGGGACGTTGTTGTCCCTGGCTCTCTTTCTCTCTCTCCCTCCCGCTCTGTTCCTGTGCTACTGCAAGTGTAACTACCGCCCCTCCCCCCTCTTCCCAGTGCAAATCACACGGCTGGCGTGCAGAGTGAAGTGGAAAAAAGTGCGAGAGAGAGAGAGAGAAAGAAAAAAAAACCCACGGGCTCCCAATAAGAAGCCGGCTCGCATCGTTCACTTCAAAGATCCGGCTCTAAGAGCCGTTTCATTCGTGACCGACACATTACTAACTGTTACTCATTTTATATTAAGATTTAAACATCTAGTTGCTATTGGTATGGCGAGTAACTTCAAGTAATAGTAATAAATCACACAGCAATAGTGCATTCATGTAGTTGTAAAAAGCGTGATAATATATTAAGTAATTGAGTAACGTAACGGAATACGTTACAAAATACATTTTGGGGCATGTAATCTGTAATCTGTATTAGAGCAGGGTAATATGACCAAAAAAATTTATCATGATATTTGCAATAACGATATAACTGACGATATAATTGACACGAGACAAAATACTTTACAACTCCACAACTTTATTAGTGCAAAACCCATCAATGTATTTTCACTTAAACAAGCAGCTGTTTTTTATCTGCATTAAAGTTATATAAAAATGTAACAGTGCAAATTCCTCGCTGACAGTTTAACCAAAAGGCATTTCCAGTGGAAACTGGCCGACATATCCTCAGCATAACCATGTATAATATCCACAAAACTTAAAAAGAGGTTATACACACACAATACGGTAACATTATGTTGAAGCACAGTACGTATCACTCCGCGAGGCTCCGCCTACGATAGCCGTAATGCTCCGACAATCCATCAAGCGGTGCGGCTTCGTAGCTTAGCAAAGTCGTACTGAAACATTTGACAGATTTTCGAGCGCCGTGCACATAAAATCGTTTCGAGGTCAGTAAACACAACCAGAGTTCATACATAAGGCACACGGGATTATAAGGGGCCTGTCGACTTTCAGAAAAATCAAAGGATTGATTTTAAGTGTGCCGTATTTTCCAAACAACACGGTAATAACGACGGCCCGCTAGCATGCGCTACCAAAAATAGTGCTTTGTTGTGTATCTGACGGACGAAAGCTAAACCAGTTCCACACCATGAAGTGCAGCATTTTTACAAACCAGTTCTGGTTCATCGTTTCATTCAACGATCCGCTTTCGCTCTTCTCATTCTCGTCGCCGCCATGCTTTTTCCCCATGTGCGTATGAAAACAAAGGCACTGCGCATGCGCGTTTTACCCATATTCTATCGATATTTATTTTCTTATCGTTGCCCAACATTATAGGGTATTACGTGAACGGTATGATATGGCCCAGCCCTAATTGTATGGAAAGTATTTTAAGAAAGTAACCTTCCCAACACTGCTTATTGTAGCTGGTAACTTAGCACTCCATGATCTTGTCGAAATGCAATCAAATCTAGTTTAAAATTTTAAAAATACAAACACGGTGGCATCAACCACCTTGTATAAAAAAGAAATGTGAGCACATTTTGGCTGTGATTGAAGATGCTACTTCAGTGTAATACAGTTTGTTTTGTTTCTGGGAGAAGCCTTTTATGTGCATGAAATATTTTTGAATATTATTTTAGAGATTAATTATTATTTGTAATGAATAATTGCTTACTGCTTAATTGTAGTAACTTATTTATTGATTTGTTTATTCATTTATGAATTATCTGAAACAAACTAGTATGGCTTGGTGTCATACACTCTACTGACAAAAGCAAATGAGCCACCCTTTTATGATATATGCGACACAACACTGAAATGAAGTTTGATGCTTTTAAGAGAAGGTATTTAATCAGATTCATATCGTAGGGTGAGAAAGTTGTATATACTCCCTGATCCAATTACTTATTTACTGCAGTCTAATCAGTTAACAAAATGCCATTCTCACCATCCCACAGAGAAGCTAATAAAACCTAATCAATCATTTTCCATGACTTCATTAAGCATTAATGAATGTTTAAACTGGTGCATCTCAAGGTTCAAGTCTGTTTTTCTGCATCTGTATGGTGGTCATACATATGTGTGTGATACATATGGTTGACAGAATAGTATGTATGCCCTGTTGAACACTGATAGTGAGAAAGACATAGAACAAGTATAACATTTGGCTGGTTTGGGCTGCGTATAAAGATTTGTGTGCACTGAACTCAGACCAGTGCCTGCAGTCAATTAGTGGTATAATGATTTAATCAATGTACTCTCCGTTAGCATTGTCATAACTTCTAAGGCTATTCATGATACCATGAAGTTAAGTGTGTGTGAGAGCCTGTTTTGGTTTTTCAGTGATCATTTATATGAGCGGTGTGTGGGAGTTTTATAGGTCTTTGATGAAGTGAGGCAAATAAAGCAGATCAATGGACTGACTTCATGTTAAGTAATATAGGAGAAAATGACCTGATTAGACATCATGCTGTGTTATAGCTTAGGAAGTGGGTATCTTACTAAAAATATTAATATACATTAGTATTAAATTATAAAATGCACGTATAACAATAATAATCATATTTAAACATTAAAATTTTCTAATTAAAAACGTAAACATAATTGTTTTTGTTTTTTTTATAATTGCCAATACTATTTATTTAGGACACCTTGGATGAGAAATGTGGTTTTGTGGTAGTGTTCACACAAGTTTTAATGTAAAAAGTTGTACGAACAGGTCACAACCACATACAAATTGGCTACACGGTGCCCAATTACCAAGACCACGTGAAGTAACCCCTGAAAATCTAATAGGTACTGTAAATGCAGCATTATGTACAATCCCTACTGTGACCTGGAACATACCAGATGATCTACACCAGGGGTGGGGAACTCCAGGCCTCAAGGGCCGGTGTCCTGCACGTTTTTGATGTGTCCTTGACCCAACACAGCTGATTTAAATGGCTAAATTACAGCACAGAGTGTTAAGCTGAATGTTTTT
>NW_024583268.1:120561-122379 GCF_018398535.1 Haplochromis burtoni | reverse complement strand
CGGAGCCCTTCTCCATCCCCTCTCAGCTCTGACCGTCGCTCTCCCGCTGCTTTCCTAGCAGCGATGTGGTCGGATGATGAAGAGGAGACCGTCACTCCCGCATCATCACCGGTTTCCCCCGTCACCTCCGTTCCCTCATCAAGGAGGAGACGCCGTCCACGCCGTCGCCGGTCCTCTCCTCAGCCGGATTCCGGGATTACTGAGCAACCGGCTGGGGTGAGTGACAAAGACACTTTTTCTGTTCACTCTGAGGCTAGCTCTCACTAACCTGAATGCAGGAATGCAAACTCTGTGACTCTTGCCGTAGGCTCTAAAGGCTCACGATCTGTAAATGTTGAATCCGAACCCGAACTTCTTATGGACCTTTGTACTGCCCGGAGGGTCAACTCAGAGACCGTTTCTCCTACGTTTGGACTCATACTCGAGAAGGATTATCCTTCGCTAGTGATTCCTCGGTTTAAAAACTCGAAGTCAGCATTTCCTGAGTTAGAGACACCTGTTTCAGTTCCCTTTACCTGTGTGTCTGCTGAGGATGATTGTTTTGTAGTTAAGCTCACCACTGGGGCTTTACAACCTGCCTCCTTAGATGGTAAAGCAGTAAAATCCAAGACTGTAAATGTTCCTGTGATAGCTCGACCCCAGCTCGTTACTTCTGAGCCATCACCCCCGGGGATTGTCCATTCTGACGTATGTACTGATTCAAATGTTCTTGAGTCAGGGGGCTCTACACCCACCACTGTTTTCCCTAGGTTTACTGCTTCCAGCGATCCGGAGGTAAAAGACTTTGTTCCATCTGCCTCTCCGGTGCACAGACCTGTGTTTACATCAGCTATTAACCCATCCTCTGTCAGTAAAAGTACGGTTAGCTCCGAAGAAAGAAGCTCTAAGACTGTTGGTGCATCAGCTGATCACATTTCTCTAGAGTCTGTAAACACTGAAGGCAGTGCATTAGTGCCTGTAAGCTACAGCTTTAAAACACTTAATGCTATGAAGTCAGAGCGCTGTTCCTCATCCGATCACTCAGGGCAGGGAATTGATCTCTTGCAGACTGTTCTTTCTAGGCCCGCCTCCCAGGCCCCTTGTGTTTTAGGGATAGCTGCGGCCCAGCACTCCCCTGCACCTATCTCAGTTCCCCAGGTGAGGGGGGCTGGCGCCCAGCTGGTCCCTGTTCCGGTTTCCGGGTCGACTGAAGCTCTGCTGGTCCCTGCACCCATATCAGCTCCTCGGGTGGGGACAGCAGCCGCTCAGTCCCTGCCGAAATCTGTGCCAACCGCTGAGGTGAGGCCCGCCAGGACCCAGCCGGTCTCTGCACCTGTACCTACTCCTCAGGTGGGAGCGACTGGTGTCCAGCAGGTGCCTGCACCTTTCATCCACGTTGTAGGCCCAGAGGAACCGACACCGCCACCTGTCCTACATCCGCTCCCACACCCATCATTGCACTTAGCTGCACAGGATGCCCCTCAGTCAGTCAGTCAGCCTTCTCCTCAGTGCACAGTCCAGCCTTCTCTCCAACCGCCATTACTACCACTAGTTCAGTTTGCTACCCAGTCTCCCTCAGTTCAATCGCTAGCCATGTCTCTTGTGTCCCCGCTAGCCACGTCTCCTGTGTCCGCTGGAGGGTCCGAGGGGCCCGTTCAGCCTCCTGTCTCCGCTGGAGGGTCCGTGGGGCCCGTTCAGCCTCCTGTCTCCGCTGGAGCGTCCGTGGGGCCTGTTCAGCAACCTTCCTCGTTTACTGGGGGGCCCGAGGAGCCCGTCCAGCCACCAGCTGCTCCACCAGCAGCCTCATCCGCGTTTGCAGCAGCAGTGTCATCCATGCCG
>NW_024583268.1:116786-118616 GCF_018398535.1 Haplochromis burtoni | reverse complement strand
ACCTTAAAAGGAGATGGGGGTCGGGGTGTCAGCACCCTTGGCCACTGTACTAGTGTATTTCCATTGTGGGGGTGTTTACTGTAGGGGGGAGGAGACCAGAGGTTATAACTGTAACTGTTGTGTGGAGTTCTTTAGATCAGCCTTTAGCATAGGATTGCATAGGATGCAGTGTGCTGATCTCCAGATGGATCTGTAAGAATAATGGGTAATAAAAGGATTGTGTAAAACATGGAAACATCTCAGCGTGATTTCTACCAGGACCAAAAGAATTGCAGACACCGGCGTTGTCTCAACAGTCGCAAAAAAACTTATACATATTTTCAGGTGAGAATGTAGCTGTGTAAACTTCAAATATCTGAGCCGACCGACACATCATCTTCAAACCCGTGCGATCTTTCGCTACTCGGGTTAAACATGATATATAAGTCACTTTGATAACTTAAAAATGTTATTGTTTGGCTTTTTCAGTGTTTTATTTGTTCATGAGTAAATCGGTTTGGCTGAGATTAAAGTTATTAGATTAGATTCAATGAAATTTAACTTTATTAATCCCTCGGGAGGGTTCCTCCGGGGCTTTCACACAGCTGAATAAACGTCAAACAGAAAATGATTAAACAGAAGTTTTACATTCTTGCAGTGGTGGGAAACACATTAGTGATGATTGTAATAACATTGGATCGCATGTTGAGAAGTCCTAAATATATTGCTGTTTTTAACCTTGCATTTACAGACCTGTTAAGTAGCTCTGCTTTGGTTCCAAAGGTTGTTGACATTTTTCTGTTTAACCATTATTATATTTCCTACAATGACTGCTTGACTTTCATGTTTTTCTGCTTTACTTTCATTTTTATGCAAGGTTTTAATCTGGTTGTATTGTCCTTTGACAGAGTCATGGCTATCATGTACCCGCTGCACTATCAAATGAGAGTGAGCCACAGGCTCATTTTATCTTTGATCGCTTTTTTCTGGCTTCTTGCCATAACTCTTATACTCATTGCAGCTGGCCTTCTCACAAGACTTTCTTTTTGTAAGTCTGTTGTTATTCAGAGCTACTATTGTGATCATGGTCCTATGTATCGTCTTGGCTGCAATGATATACCCCCAATCGTGCAATTGCTGGTTTGGCACTAGTTATAATTCTTGGGTTTCCACTGGCATTTATCGTGGGAAGTTACTGCTGTATTGGCTATTCTTTGTCAAAAATTTCTACATTTAGGGAAAGAGTGAAAGCTTTCAAAACCTACACAGGTCACCTTTCATTAGTGGCAATTTATTTCCTTCCATTTACATTTGTGTATATCTTTGGGAGTGTAATACATCCAAATGCTAGAATCATAAGCCTTTCTATGAGCACTGTATTGCCTCCCATGTTAAACCCGATTATCTATGTTCTTCAGACACAGGAGATCAAAGAGTCATTAAAGAAGTTGCTGAAAACTCGAGTTACATCCAAAATTGCCACAAAATATTAAAAAAGGATTTAGACTTGAATGTCTGCAGTGCCCTCTGCCATCTGATGTAAAAGATTTAGTCTTTCTGTGACCAAAGAGATTGTGCTCCTCTGTATTTTCAGGACTAAGATGTAGACATTATTTTAACTTTAGTCAGTTTTAGTAGCAGCAATCTTCTTTTTTCTTTGAATTTGTTGTTTCAGTACCTGCGTGTGCCACTGTTATGGTACTATTATAGAATCTAAATGACCATAGAATTGAAATTACAAGTTAATATAATTGAAAAAGAATATTCAACAATAAAAATATAATTGAAGTAATACCAGAGTAATTTCTCTTGCATGACCATAGTAAAATGAAATTGTAAAAGCTGCTTTCC